>NC_057346.1:4377500-4650769 GCF_016509475.1 Prionailurus bengalensis
CCAAAGGAATGAGATAGAAAAGACATTTTGTCTACATTTATTCTTTGGAATAATTAAGATAAAAACTCTCTAAAGATAAATATATACTGGGCACAGAGTGAAACTGCAAACTCTATTTATTCTTAAAGGTCATATTTGTTAACTCGATACATACAGCTGACAGCTGAACGTATCTGTATTTTGTGCCTGGTAGATGTCCCCTCACCCACTAGATACTAAACTCCACAGGGACAGGGATGATCTCTGCTTCAGCTCATCATTATCTTCCCAGAACTTACAAAACATTTTTGGCACATAATCACTGTATAAATATTTATTGAATTATTGAAAAATGCATTGATAGGGTGGACTTCTCTAGAGTAAGAAAACATGACTATCTCCTACATGTTAGACTTTGGATTTACACTAGGCATCTGTGTGCAAACTAATTTAGTGCCATGATTTGGATAACTAGGAAATCGTATTGTAAAACTGTAGAGTGGAAATAGTGGCCATTGAGTCTCCTTTATTTTATTATTTATTGTTTACTGAAGTATAATTAATATACTTCAGTTTCAAATGTGTAACATATTGCTTTGACAATTCTATACATTCCTCAGTGTTCACATGATAAGTGTAGTCAACATAAGTCTTCATAAAATGTTTTTATAGTATTATTGACTATATTCCCTCTGCTGTAGTTTTCATCTCTGTGATTTATTTATTTCACATTGGAAGTTTAATCCTTCTTAATCTTCTTTATCTATTTTACCTATTCCTCCACCCACCTTCCTTCTGGCAACCACCAGTTTGGTCTCTGTAAACATCAGTTTGTCTCTTTTCTTTGTTTGTTTGCTTTTTAGATTCCACATACAAATGAAATCCTACGGTATTTGTCCTTCCCTGTCTGACTTGTTTCATTTAGTGTCATACACTCTAGGTCCATTAATGTTATTGCAAATGGCAAAAGCACATTGTTTTTTAATGGCTGAATAATATTCTACTGTATATGTATACCACATACTTATCCATTCATCGCTTGATGGACACTTTAGGTTGCTTCCATATTTTAGCTGTTGTAAATAATGCTGCAGTAAACATAGGGGTGCATATGTCTTTTTGAATTAGTCTTTTCTTTTTCTTTGGGTAAATACCCAGTAGTGGAATTACTGGATCATATGGTACTTCTGTTTTTAATATTTTTAGGAAACTCCACAGTATCTTCGAGTGGCTGCACCATTTTACATTCCCACCAGCATTGCACAAGGGTTCCCTTTTCTCCACATCTTTTCCAACATGTGTTTTTTCTTGTCCTTTTGATACTAGCCATTCTGACTGGTGTGAAGTGATGTCTCATTACTTGTTTTGTTGTTGTTTGGGGGGGGTGTTGGTTTTTGTTGTTGTTGTTGTTGTTGTTGTCTTTTTCCTGATGATTAGTGATGTTGAGCATCTTTGCATGTATCTGTTGGCCATCTGCATGTGTATTCAGATCCTCTGCCCATTTTTAATCAGATTGTTATTTGATGTTGAGTTGTATAAGTTCTTTATCTATTTTGGATATTAACCCTTTATCAGATAGATCATTTGCAAATATTTTCTTCTATTCAGTAAGTTGCCTTTGCCTTTTTATTTTGCTTTCATTTTGCCACTTCATTGTTTCCTTTGCTGTACAAAAGCTTTTTATTTTGGTGTAGTCCAAAGTTTATTTTCACTTTTGTTTCCTTGCTTCAGGAGACATACTTAGAGAAACATTGCTAAGGCTGATGTCAAAGAGATTACTGCTTATGTTTTCTTCTAGGAGTGTTATGGTTTCAGTTCTCATATGTAGGCCTTTAATCCATTTTGAGATTACTTTTGTATTGGTGTAAGAAATTGTCCAGTTTCATCCTTTTGCATGTAGCTACCAGATTCCTCAGAAACATTTTTTGAAAATACTGTCTTTTCCCCATTATATATTCTTGCTCCTCTATTGTAGGTTAATCAACCATATATGAGTAGGTTATTTCTGGGCTCTTTATCCTGTTCCATTGATCTGTGTGTCTCTTTTGATGCCAGTACATCCTGTTTTTATTACTATGGTCTGCAATATATCTTGAAATCTGAGATTGTGATACCTCTAGTTTTGTTCTCTCTCAAGATGGCTTTGGCTATTTGAGAACTTTTGTGGTTCTTTAAAAATTTTATTCTAGTTCTGTGATAAATGCTGTTGGTATTTAGAAAGAGATTGCATTTAATCTATATATTGCTTTGGGTAATATGGACATTTTACCAATACTAATTCTTTAAATCCATGAGCATGGTATACTTTTCCTTTTGTTGTTTCATCTTCAGTTTCTTTCATCAATGTTTTATAGTTTTCAGAGATTAGGTCTTTCACCTCCTTGATTAATTTTATTCCTAGGTATTATATCCTTTTGTTGCAACTGTAAATTGGATTGTGTCCTTAAATTTTCTTTCTGCTACTTTTACATTTCTCTATAGAAATGCAACACATACTTTATATTGATTTTGTATCCTGCAACTTGACTGAATTCATTTATCACTTGTAATAGTTTTTTGGTGGTGCCTTTAGGGTTTTCTATATATAGTAACATGTCATCTATAAAGAGTGACAGTTTTATTGCTTCCTTACCAATTTGGAAGCTTTTCATTTCTTTTTGTTGTCTTATTACGATGGCTGACTTCCAGAACTCCAGTGTATGAAAGTGGGAGGAGTGGAACCCTTATGTTGTTCCTGATGTTAGAGGAAAGTCTCCCAGTTTCTCACCATTGAATATGATGTTAGCTATGGATTTGCTGTGTACAGTCTTTATTATGTTGAGATACTTCACTGAGTTTTTATAAAAGGATGTTGAAAATATCAAATGTTGTATCTGCATATTTTTACATATGGTTTTTACCCTTTCTCTTGTTAATGTGATTTGTCACACTGATTGACTTGCACATACTGAAACACCCTTACATCCCTAGAATAAAACCCTACTTGATCATGGTGACTGATCATTTTAATATATTGTTGAATTAGGCTTGCCAGTCTTTTGAGGATTTTTACCACTATGTTCATCATATATGTTGGCCTGTAGTTAGTTGTTTGTTTGTTTTGCATTTCTGCTATTGTTGTTGTTAGGTTTTTGGTCTGGTTTTGGTATCACAGTAATACTGGCCTTGTATGATGGATTAGGAAGTTGGTTGATTACTAATTCAATTTCATTACTAGTAATTACTCAGTTCACATTTTCTATTTCTTCCTGATCCAGTTTTGGAAGATTATATGTTTCTGTAATTTATCCATTTGAGTAAATTGTCCACTATGTTGGCATATCATTTTTCATAATATGCTCTTATCCTTTGTATTTCTCTGGTGTCAGTTGCTATTTCTTCTCCTTCATTTATGATTTTATTTGAAACCTCTCTCATTTTTTCTTCATGAATTTGGCTAAAGTGTTACCAATTTTATTTTTTTAGAAAATTGACTCTTGCTTTCATTGATCTTTTCAATTATTCTTTTAGTCTCCATTTTGTTATTTTCTGCTCTGGTGTTTATTATTTCTTCTTCTAACCTTGGGTTTGTTTGTCCTTTCTTTTCTTCTTAGTTTCTTTAGGTGTAAGGTTAGGTTCTTTATTTGAAAATTTTCTTATTTCTTGAAGTAGGCCTGATTACTATAAAATTCCCTCTTACTGCTTTTGCTGTATGCCAAGGTGTTGGACTGTTGTATTTTCATTTTCATTTGTCTCCAGGTGTTTGTTGATGTCTTCTTTGATTTCTTGGTTGACACTTTCATTATTGAGTAGCATTTTGTTTATCTTCCACCACATGTTGGTGTGCTTATTCCAGATTTTTTTCTTATAATTTATTTCTAGTATCATATTGTTGTGGTTGGAAAACATACTTGATATGAGCTCAATATTTTTATATTTACTGAGACTTACTTTATGGCCTATCTGTTGTATCCTGGAGAGTCCATGTGCACCTAAAAAGAATTTGTATTCTCTTGGGGGATGGAATGTTCTGTATATTTGTCAGCTTCATCTGATATAATGTGTGTTTCAAAGCCACTCTTGTTGATATTATATCTGGATGATCTATCCATTGATGTAAGTGGGGTGTTAAAGCCCCCTACTACTATTGTATTACTATCAGTTTCTGCTTATATCTGTTAATATTTGCTTTATGTATTTTGGTGTTTCTATGTTGTGTGCATAGATATTTACAATTGTTATATCCTCTTGATGTATTGTTCTATTTATCATTATATAGTGCGCTTCATTGTCTCTTGCTACACTGTTTGTTTTAAAGCCTATTTTGATATGAGAATTGCTACACTGGCCTTTTGTGCACTTTCATTTGCATAGTATATGTTTTTTTTTTTTCTCTTCACCTTTAGTCTGTATGTGTTTCCAAGTTTGAAGTGAGATAGTTGTAGGCTGCATATAGATGGGTCTTGTTTTCTAATCCATTCAGTAATCCTATATGTTTTGATTGGAGTATGAAAACCATTTACATTTAAAGTAGTGATTAATAGGTATATACTTATTTTCTGTTTTTTTTTTTTTTTATAGTTCTTCTCTGTTTCTTCTATGGATCTTTTCCCTTGTGGTTTGATGGCTTTGCTTAGTGTTATGCTTGACTTTCTATTTTTTTGTGTATAACTATTAAAGGTTTTTGATCTGTTGTTACCATTGTGTTCATATATAACTTCTTTTTTGAATGTTTTTTAATGTTTATTTTTGAGACAGAGAAAGAGATAGAGTGCAAGTGGGGGAGGGGCAGAGAGAGAGGGAGACCCAGAATCTAATACAGGCCCCAGGCTCTGAGCTGTCAGCACAGAGCCTGACAGAAGGCTCGAACCCATGAACTATGAGATCATGACCTGAGCCGAAGTCAGATGTTTAACCAACTGAGCCACCCAGGCACTGCTGTGTTCATTATAACTTCTTAAGTATCTAGCAGTCTAAATTAAGTTGATAGTTTCGTAAGTACAAACACATTGTAAGCACTAAAGTTTTACTCACCCTCCATGTTTTATGTATATGATGTCACATTTTACATCTTTTCGTTTTGTGTATTTGGCTAATTTTTGTAGATACAATTGATTTTTACCACTTTTGTGTTTTAACCTCCATACTGACTTTATTAAGTGCTAAATCTATTTTTTACCATATGTTTGCTTTACATCTCAAAATTTTCCCTTTCATAATTTTCTTATTTCTAATTATATCCTTTCCTTTCTTTACACTTAAGGAATTCTCTTTAAAACTTTACATAAGGCTGGTTTAAGGTGATGAATCCTTTCACTTTTGTTTGGGAAATTATCTTTCCTTCTGTTCTGAATGATAGCCTTGCTGGATCAAGTATTCTTAGTGTAGTTTTGTTTTGTGTCTTTTCTTTTAGCACTTTGAGTATATCATGCCACTCGGTTCTGGCCTGCAAAGTTTCTGCTGACAAGTCAGCTGATGGCCTTGTGGAATTTCACTTGTATAGAACCTTTTCTTTTTTTATGGCATCTGTTAATATTTTCTCTTTATCATTACTTATTACTCTTTTAATCATTATTTGTCATTTTGTGGGCCTCCTGGGATCTTTCTGCTTCCTGGACCTGGATGTCTGTTTCCTTTGCCAGGTTCAGGAAGTTTTCAGCTATTATTTCTTCTAATAAGTTTTTTTTTCCTTCTTTATCTCTTCTCCTTCTGAGATCCCTATACCGTGAATGTTATTACACTTGATATTGTTGAGTTCCCTTAACCTTTTCTCATTTATTGTTATTTCTTTTTCTTTTTGCTGTTCAGCTTGGATGCTTCCCATTACATTGTCTTACAGTTTGCTGATCCATTTTTCTGCATCCTCTCGTCTGCTATTGATTCTCTGTAGTATATTTTTTATTTTATTAATTGAATTCCTTATCTCTGAGAGGTTATTTTTTCTATTTTCTTCTTGTTGAAATTCTCACTTATTTCATCCACTCTTTTCCAAAATCCACTGAATATCTTTATGACCATTGCTTTGAATTCTTTATCAGGCATATTGCTTATCTCTGTTTCATCTAGTTTATTTTAATGATAGTATCTTGTTCTTTCATCTGGTACCTATTCCTTCATCTCATTTTGCACGACTCTTTGTGTTTGTTTCTATGTATTATGTCAGCCATGTCTCCTGGTCTTTAAAGTAGCGGCCTTGTGTAGAAGAGGGCATGTGGTGTCCTATAGTAATGTCCCCCTGATCACCAGAACCATTTGCTCCAGGAATGTCCCCTCTGTGGGCTGCATGCACGTCCCATTTTGGCTGAGCCATGATTGTCTCTATCCCAGCCTGTTGCAAGACTAGCTTTGCCTGCTGTTGTGTACTATTGGGTGGTGAATGTGGGGGGGGGGGGTTAGTTTCCTCAATGTTGAGAGGCCCGAGGCTGCTGTGGGCTCTTAGTGGGCAGGGTTAGAAGTCCAGCTGACTGTCTTCAGCTGGGATTTGTGCCAGAACTGCAGGTACATCAAAGGGCAGGGCTTTCTCCCTGCAAATCTCAGAGACCGTTATTGGTGAATGGGGCCAGTGGTCTACAGTTAGCATCTCTGCCACAGCTATTGGAACACCAAATGGCAGGGCTTACTCCCCCAGCAGACAGCTAAGAGGCCAGGATGCTGGAACTGAGGGCACTGGGGTGTGTGGTTATCTTATCCCTTCCCCAGGGCAGGAGTCACTTTGGAGTGGTACTTGTCTCTGCTGGAGCTGCTTACAGGGTGTTGCAATGCAGGAGCTGCTTTGGAGTGATGTCTGCTAAGTTGAGTGGGTTGGATCAGTGTAGCCGGAAAGGAATGTGAAAGCTGGGTGCACAGGGCTAGCAAGGTAGTGGAGAGTGTTATCATTGGCTCCTGCAAGTTTCCAGCTACCTAGGCTGGGGGAGGAGAAGAAAAATGATGCCCACCAGCGCTCTTCTTCCTCAAGAAATCTCTTGAAGATCTCTGCCCCTCCAGAACACATTCCAAGATTAGTAAATAAATCTCCTTTACATATATCCAAGCTCTTTTAAACTGTTGCTTCTGCGATGTTTCTCAGGGTTGAGTTACCACACTGAGTTTCCTACTGCCCTCTATGCTTGTGACATACCTTCCATTGATAGTTAGTCTCACTGGAAGTTTGGTTCCCAACTTTAGCTCCACCGCTCCTACGCTTTTCATTCCTCTCTGGGATTAGTTGTGGAGGGTCTGCTCTGCCAGTCTTCAGGCTGTTTCCAGAGTCAGTTGTGCAGATGTGGCCATTATCTTAGCATGTCCTTGGGCTGAGGGGAGCTCAGGGTCCTCCTACTTTGCTATCTTCTCTGAGTTTCCCTTGGGTTTTAAATTGTATCTAAAACAAACACCCTGAGACAGAAAATGTGAATATATAGATAATGATAAACAAAATGGTGATATTTTGAACCTTTTGATATATCTGTAGAGAGAGAGGTTAGTCTTTTAGATGAAAGATATATATGCAGATTTCTGAGGTGATGAGAAAGGGAACTGAAATTTCAAATATAAACTTGAAAGTTGCATAAGAACTACCTGTCATTTAGAGGGTATTTACATAAGGGTTTTGCCTCTTTTAAATTTCTTCCATTTTTTTCTAACACAATTCTGGGCATAATATTACAGATGATTTGACAGTTTCCATCTTAAAATTTTTCTATTTTAAAAAATGACATGTAAAGAATGGATTAACTGTTTGAGGAGTTCGTGCCCTGAACTGAGACAGGACAGATGTAGCTGGCTTTGTTTATGCATAAGCAGTAAAGGAAACCTTGCAAGCCACACAGGATCTGTGCCTTTGGGTGCTGTTTCTATCATCATCTTTTTCACATTGAGTTTGCGATGATCCTCGGTGGTCAATAAGGTCCTCAGGCTTGAATCATTTCAACCAAAACGTTTTATTCTGTTATTGTCTACCTCCATCCCCCCACCAAAGAAAACAAGTGGAGCCATGGCCAGACACATTGAGCTGCCATATGGATAGATTCTAAAAGATATTTTTTCTGATTGGGCCCAAATCCTGTCATTCCTACTAATACTTTATGCAAATAATTTTACTTTTATTCTATTTTACACAAAAAAACCCCCTTTCCTTCCTCTTTCCCCGCGTTTCCTCCTCCTTCCCTTCTTTCAAGAAACATTTGTTGACAACCTCCTACATTCCAAGCAGTATGATAGGCACTAACATTATAAGGATAAACAGCATAAAAACCATCTCTACCCTCAGGGACAAGATCAGAGACTAGATGATAAATGTACCTGAGCAAAACAAATTAATTTAAACAGACTAGTGCTGAGGTGAAGAAACCCCAATTAGAGTATTGGAGCAAGAGGAGTGAGCTAAAACGAAGCCGGTACATCATGTTAAGAGGTTTCAGCCTAACGCCAAGTGTGAGGAAGTATATTGAAGTCTTTTAAGCAGAGGAGTGACTCGACCAGATTTGTGCTTTAAAAATGACAAAGACTCTTATGTGGATCCTGAGAAACTTAACAGAAACCCATGGGGGAGGGGAAGGAAAAAAAAAAGAGAGGCTAGAGTGGGAGAGAGCCAAAGCATAAGAGAATCTTAAAAAATGAGAACAAAGCCCTCAGGCTGATGGGGGGTGGGCATGGGTGGGTGATGGGTATTGAAGAGGGCATCTTTTGGAATGAGCATCTTTTGGGATTGGAAACCAATTTGACAATAAATTTCATATATTTAAAAAATAAATAAAATAAAAAAAATGACGAAGATGGAAAGGAGAACAAATCAGGTGGTACATAGGGGCAGCACTCCATTGATTGAAAGCAGGTAATCCTACCCCCATTGCATTGCTGGGAGCACAGCTTAGTTATACTGTGGACTCCTAACCTTTGGCTATTTCACCTTGCCTTCCCAAGCTTCAGAAGAGCAGGTGGTCTTACTGACCTTTGACATCCATGTAAATCTGGGATACCATTAAAAACACTGTACCTGGGGTCCTGGCAATGATCTCAGTATGACTGGGTTTTCAGAGTCTGGATCAGTTGGCTTAGCCTGTGCTCCTCTGCACAGTTGACTCATGTCTGATTGTTGTGTTCTACACTGCACAAGGTGATTTATGAACCCACAAGTGTGGAGTGTACCTCCCCTTTCCTAGGACACTGAAAGTGAAACACCAGGATTGAATTCTCAGGAACGTTCCCTACAAGGAGGCAAAACTGCACTTGTTAGAGCAAATAGGAACTTGTGATATAAAACTCAAAGTTTAGGGGCGCCTGGGTGGCGCAGGCGGTTAAGCGTCCGACTTCAGCCAGGTCACGTACTCGCGGTCCGTGAGTTCGAGCCCCGCGTCGGGCTCTGGGCTGATGGCTCCGAGCCTGGAGCCTGATTCCGATTCTGTGTCTCCCTCTCTCTCTGCCCCTCCCCCGTTCATGCTCTGTCTCTCTCTGTCCCAAAAATAAATAAACGTTGAAAAAAAATTTTTTAAAAACTCAAAGTTTAGCTCACGAGAGCTTGAAGTTTCCAGTTTTCTTTCCTGAATTATATCCTGTAGAGTGCTCCCTATTGTCTGGTTATCTGGAAACCTTCAGAGAGGTTTATGTTCACTTTATTTTTAGTAAGACTATATGATCATCATAAATACGTATGAATCATTTGCATATTATGATGAACTGAAATAACTTTCTCAGTTACTCATTCCAAACACATTTTGCCCAAAATAGTTTTCTGAAATCACTGAACTTTTACAAATATTTTGAAGTACCAAAAATTAAAAGGGATAATACTCATGACCCCACCACTTGTTTAATACTTTATTTGCCTCAGATATTACTTAATAAAATAAAACTTTTCCTTTGGAATTTTTACTCCCTTTCATTGTGACAAACACCACCATGAACTTGATATATTTCAAAGTTCACTGTTTTATACATTAACTTTCTCAAAAATATCCATAAACAATAGAATTTTATATATTTTTATTTGCATGAGTGATAACACAGTATATGAAAATTTCTCAAACATTGGTTATTTAAAAAATGTCATATATCTAAGATCGATACATGATGGAACATAAGCGCTAGTTCATCTACTGCAACATTCCATTGTATGACTACACTATATTTTAATACTTACTCATCTGCTCCTCTACTGATCAATACCTAATTGTTTTTTCCTAGTTGTTAACTATGACACAGTGTGTTCCTATGAACATTATGTACCTGTAATTACTTAACTCACTTTACATTTCGTGTCATATAAATTGAGTGTCTTATACATATAAGAGTTGGAATTAGAGTACTTCACAATTTTGTAGACATAAGGAATAACACTTTAAAAATCAGAGCTACAAGGTCTATATGGTAATCTTCACTTTTTTAGACTCTTAGTGTGTGAGTCATCTTGTTGCATACAGTAATGGCCAAGAACCGTTCCTTCTTCACCTAGAGCAGTTCATTGCTTGTTTTAGTTCTGGAAAAAAAGGTAGCCAATGAGTTTTTTAAGTTTTCCATATTTGATGTTTTTCCCTTTTCTCTAATGAATGTGAAGCTTATACTCATCTTTATTCCCACTCATCCCAGTTTTGAAATAATGCACACATGATAAACACTTGTCTTTTACCATTACGTTACTGATCTTTGGAACTAAAATAATTGATTATATTTAGGATAGTGGAAGCAAATTTGGAGATGGGTTGAATTATCAAATGATTTGCCTGAGCAAAATCCATTTCCTTGCTAATTGCAAACTAAAAATGTGCAAAGACTCTTTAATTACTGCAATAGAAGTTTTCCTTAACCTTCAAACATTTTTATTTTCTTATTTTACAGTTGATCTACTTCTGGGCTTTTCAAAATACCTATTTTTCATTCACTGTCAAAGTCCCCTTCTGCTAAAACCCAGTTACCTACTAACTCCTGCTCATCATGTTAGGAGATCTACAGTGGACAAGATGAGGTAGTGGTTGAGTGTACAAATTCCACTATCAGAGTGCCTATGTTGGAATCCAGGCTCTAAATATCTGTGTACAGTTTAGCAACTTAATTGCTTTGGATCCAGTTTTCTCATCTTAAAAATGGGTACCTATTCCTGATGATTATCATTGGGATTAAACATGTTGTTTTAAATCTCCTAATACTTGGAACACAGTTGGAATTCATTTATTGCTTCATCCCATTCTTTTTTTTTAATTAAAGTATTGTTGACACACAATGCTAGATTAGTTTCAGGTGTACAGCTTAGTGACTCAACAAGTGTATACCTTGTTATGTTCAACACAAGTGTAACTACCATCCATCAGCATACAACATGCTACAATACCACCTACAATATCCTCTATGCTCTATTTTTTATTCCCATGACTTCCCCATTCAATAACCAGAAGCCTGTATCTATCTCCCACTGCCCTTCACCCATCCCCTCCATCCCTAACTCCTTCCCCTCTGGCAATTACTAGTTTGTTCTCCGTATTTATGGGTCTATTTTTGCTTTTTTTTATTTGCTTGTCTTACTTCTTAGATTATATGTTTAAGTGAAATCATATGGTATTTGTCTATGTTTAAGTGAAATCATATGGTATTTGTCTTTCTCTTATTCCCGTCAGCATCATACCCTCCAAGTCTATCCATGTTGTTGCAAATGGCAAGAGCTTATTATTATTATTGTTATTATTACTTTGGTGGCAGAATACTATTCAGTTGTATATATACCACATCCTCTTTATCCATTCACATATTAATGGACACTTTAATGCCTATTAATGCCATACATTAGCTATTGTGAATATTGCTGCCATAAACATGGGGGTGCGTATATCTTCTGGAATTAGTATTTTTATTTTCTTTGGATAAACACCCAGTAGTGGAATTACTGGATTCATATGGTTTTTCTAGTTTTAATTTTTGAGGGACCTCCATACTGTTTACCACAGCGGTAACACCAACTTACATTCCCACCAATAGTGCATGAGGGTTCTCTTTTTCTTCACACCCTCACAAACACTTGCTACTATTTTGTCTTTTTGATAGTAGCCATTATGACAGGTGTAAGGTGATATTTCATTGTGGTTTTGATTTACATTTGCCTGATGATGAGTGACGTTGAGCATCTTTTCATGCGTCTGTTGGCCATACCTGTGTATCTTCTTGAAGAATGTCCAGTCAGGTCCTCTGCCCGGTTTTTAAATCAGATTTTTTGTTTTTGTGTTTATTTGTATAAGTTCTTTATTTTGGCTCTTAATCCCTTATCAGATATATCATTTGAAAACACATTCTCCCAGGGAGTAGGTTGACTTTTTTACTGTGCAAAATCTTATTTTGGTGGAGTCCCAATACTTTATTTTTGATTTTTGTCTTCCTTGCCTGAGGAAACATATCTAGAAAACTGCTGCTAAGGTTGATGTCAAAGAGATTAATACCTGCATTTTCTTCTAAAAGTTTTATGGATTTGGGCCTCACATGTAAGTCTTAAGTCAACTGTGAGTTTATTTTTATGTATGGTGTAAGAAAGTGGTCCAGTTTTCCCAGCACTATTTATTGAAGAAACTGTCTTTACCCCATTGTGTATACTTGCCTTCTTTGTTGTAGATCATTTAACCATTTATGTATGGGTGTGTTCCTGGAGTCTCTATCCTGTTCCATCTGATCTGATTTTCGTGCCAGTACCATCCTGTTTTGATTACTATAGCTTTGTAGTATATCTTAAAATCTGTGATTGTGATACCTCTACCTTTGTTCCTTTTCAGCATATTTTGGGTTATTCAAGGTCTTTTGTGGTTCCGTACACATTTTAGGATAATTTGTTGCACAAACAAATGGACAAATAAAATGTGTTCCATACACATTTTAGGATGGCATTTTGTGAAACATGATATTGGTATTTTGATAGGGATTACATTGAATCTTTAGATTGCTTTGGGTAGTGTGGACATTTTAACATTAATTCTTCCACTCCATGAGCATTTAATTTTTTTGTGCTTTCTTGAATTTCTTTCATCATTTTTTAAAATAATTTTCAGAATATAGGTTTTTAACCTCCTTAGTTCAGTTTATTCCTGGGTATTTTATTCTTTTTGTGCAAATGTAAAGGTAATTGTCTTCTTAATTTCTCTTTCTACTACTTTGTTATTAGTGTATAGAAATGCAGCTGATTTCTGTGTTAATTTTATATCTTGCCTCTGTATTGATTTCACTTGTCAGTTCGAATAGTTTTGGTGCTGTCTTTAGGGTTTTCTACATAGGATCATGTCATTTACAATAGTGACATCTGGATGAGTTTTATTTCTTTTTCTTGCCTGATTGTTTCACTAGGACTTCCATTACTACACTGAGTAAAACTGGCAAGACTGGACATCCTTGTGTTGTTCCTGATCTTAGAGGAAAAGCTGTCAGTTTTTCACCATTGAGTGTGATATTAGCTGTGGGTTTTTCATATGTGACCTTTATTATGTTGAAGTATGTTCCCTCTAAACCTACTTTGTTGAGTTTTATCATGAAAGGATGTAGAATTTTATTAAATGTTTTTTCTATATCTACTAAAATGGGAATTCACTTTCTTACTGTGGTGTATTGATTGATTTGTGGACCATGCATTCCTAGAATAAATCCCACTTGATTGTGGTGAATGATCCTTTTAATGTATTGTTGAATGAGGCTTGCTAATACTTTGTCGAGAAGTTTTATTTCTACATTCATTAGAGATATTGGCCTGTAATTTTTTTTTTTTTTCTGTGGTGTCCTTGTCTGTTTTTAGTATTAGGGTAATGCTGCCCTTGTACAATGTAGGTGGAAGTTTTCCTTCCTCTTCTATTTTCTTTTTAAAGAGGGAGTGAGCAAGAGAGAGAGAGCATGCATGTGAAAGTAGGCAAGGGGCAGAGGGAGAGGGAGAGAGAGAATCTTAAGCAGGCTCCATGCCCAGCACGGAACACATTGCAGGGTTCCATCTCATGATTGTGAGATCATGACCTGAGCCAAAATCAAGAGTCAGATGCTTAACCAACTGAATCACCCAGGTACCCCCATCGTCTTCTACTGTTTGGAATAGTTTGAGAAGAGTAGGTATTAACCCTTCTTCAAGTGTTAGGTAGAATTCGTCTGTGAATCTATCTCATCCTGGGCTGTGTTTTTTGTTTGTTTTGATTGGTAAGAAAATTGAATTAGTAATCAGTCTGTTCAGATTTTCTATTTTTTTCTGATTCAGTTTTTGGAGATTGTATGTATCTAGGATGTAAGTTGTCCCAATTTGTTGGCATATATTTTTTTGTGTTTAGTATCTTATAATCCTTTGTGTTTCTGTGGTGTAGGTTGTTATTTTTCCTCTTTTATTTCTGAGTTTCATTATTTTGGCCCTCTGTTTTACTTGATGAGTCTGGTTAAAGGCTTATCAATTTTGTTTATCTTTTACAAGAATTAGCTCTTGGTTTTATTGATCTTTACTATTATACTATTATTCTCCATGTATTTTTAAATTTCCTCTTGGATTTCCTACTGACCTATCAGTTGTTAAACAGCATGTTGTTTAATCTCCGTGTATTTGTGTTTTTTTCCTATTACTTTCTTGTAATTGTTTTCTAGTTTTATATCCTTGCAGTCAGAAAAGAAACTTGATATGATTTCAGTCTTCTTAAATTTATTGAGACTTGGATTGTGGATTAACATGCTGTCTATCCTGGAGAATGGCCCATGTGAACTTGAAAATAATTTATGTTCTGCTCTTTGTGGATAGAATGTTCCGTATATATCTGTCAAATCCATCTGGTCTAATGTGTCATTTAATGGCACGGTCTTCTTATTTATTTGCTGCATAGATGATGTATCCATTGATGTAAATGTGGTGTTAAAGTCCCCTACCATTTCTGGATTATGGTCAGTTTTTGTGTTTATATTTAGGTGCTGTCATGTTGGATGCATAGTTATCTATTTATTTTTAATTTTTTTAATGTTTATTTATTTTTGAGAGAGACAGTGTGTGCATGGGGGGAGGGGCAGAGAGAGAGGGAGACACAGAGTTCCAAGCAGGCTCCAGGCTCTGAGCTGGCAGCACAGAGCTTGATACAAGGCTTGAACCCATGAACCCTGAGATCATGACCTGAGTTGATGGGAGTGGGGGGCGGGGGTGATACTTAACCAACTGAGCCACCCAGGCGCACCCTGGGGGCATAGATATTTACATTTGTTATAGCCTCTTGTTGGACTGATCCTCTTCTCATAATGTAGTACCTTTGTCTCTTGATACAGTTTTTGTTTTGAAGCCTATTTTGTCTGATATAAGTATTGCAATCCTGGGTATCTTGTTTTCTGTTCTTTTGTGTGTGTGTGTGTGTGTGTGTGTGTGTGTGTGTGTGTGTTATTTTGTTTTGTTTTGCTCCCACTTGCATGGTATGTATTTTTCCTTGTCTTCAAATTCAGTCTGTATGTAGTTTAGGTCTGAAGTGAGTCTGCTGCAGGTAGTATATACATGGGTCTTGTTTCTTCATCCATTTTCTCATACTATGTGTTTTATTGGAGCATTTCAACCATTTACATTTAAAGTACTAATTGATAGCAAAATGCCAATAAGTATATACCTAATTGTTTTGTGGTTGTTTTGTAGTTCTTCTCTGTTCCTTTTTTCTTCTGTTGCTCTCTTTCCTTGCGATTGGTGAATTCTTTAGTGTTATGCTTGGCTTTATTTTGTCTATTTTAGGTTTTTGTTTCCTGGTAACTATGAAACTTATAACATCCCAAGTATATAGGGTTCTATATTAAATATTGACGGTCACTTAAACTTGAACACACTTCCATTTTTACTACCAGCCTCCACATTTCATATATATGTTGTTCTATTTTAACCTTATTTTGCGAGTCCCTTTAATTTTTGATACAATTGATTTTACTACTTTTATTTTTCAACTTCATACTAGCTTTACAAATGATTGCTCTGCTACCTTTACTGTGTTTACTTGTACTCATGAAATATTACCCTTTCATAATTTTCTTCTAAATATGGCCTTTTCTTTTAACGTTGCTACTAACGCAGGCTTAGTGATGAAGTCCTTCATTTCTGTTTGCCTAGGAAACTATTTCTTCTTCTGTTCCAAATGATAATCTTACTGGGTGTAGGGGTGTTTGTTTTTTATTATTCAGCACTTGGAATATATCATACCTCTCCCTTCTGACCTACAAAGTCTCCAGAATAATGAGGAGATTGCCTTATACAGCATCTGTAATACATAAGTAGTTGCCTTTCACCTGATGCCTTTAAATTCTCTCTTAATGTTTCATGGTGTGGTTCTCCTTGGGTTCATCTTGTTTGGAACTCTTTGTGCTTCCTGGACCTGGTAGTCTGTACTAACCTTTTCCAGGTTAGGGAGGTTTTCAGTCTTTCTCTCTCTCTTTTCATGTTGGGACCTTCATAATGTGAATGTTTGTTTGCTTGCTGCCTAGAGAGCCTTTAACCTATTCTCACTTCTCCTTATTCCTCTTTCTTATTAAGTGTTTAGGTGCTTTCCATTAGCCTGTCTTCCAGATCACTGATCCATTCTTCTGCCTCTTCTAATACACAGTTGACCCCTGTATTTTTCATTTCAGTTACTGTATTTTTCCACTTTAGTTCTTTTTTCTATTTTCTACCTCTTGAAGTTCTGAGTTCATCCATTCTTTCCAGTCTGGTGAACAACTTTATGACATCACTTTCAACTCATATCAGCTAGATTACTTATCTCCAATATTAATTCTTTTTCTTAGGTTTTGTCTTGTTCTTTCATTTGGACTATTTTCCCCCTTTCCTTATTTTGCTTGATTTTCTGTGTTTGTATTTATGAATTAGAAGAAAAATTACTTCTGCCAAACATAAAGGACTGGTCTTGTGTATTGTTATGCTCTTTGTAGACTGCGTGTTCCTGCTGACTATGCCAGCTTGGAGATTTGGATGTGATGGACTGGGGATCCTGGAGCACTCCTTGCTGAGGCTTCCCTGGTGGGATGTCCGGAACTACACTGGGTGCAGCCCAGGCTGTCTGTGCAGAGGGTGCCCTGGCAGGACAACTGCAGTGGAAGTGGATGCAAGATGAGGGATCCTGGGGATCTCTGCACCAAGGATGGCCAGGTAAGGGTGCTGAACTGTCTGCAAGCTGGGGGATCCTCCAGATTTCTACACCAAGGACACCCAGGTAGGGAGGCTGAAGTGGCTGTAAGTTAGGGTATTTCTGCACCAAGGCAAGGGGCAGAAGTGGCTGCAAGCTGGGAGATCCTGGGGATCTATGCACCAAGGACACCTAGGTTGGGGACTGAAGTGGATGTAAGTGGGGGGATCTTGGGTATCTCTGCAAAAAGGACACCCAGGCGGACTGAAAGGGGATCTCTGCACCAAGGATGCCCAGGTAAGGGGGCTGAAGCATCTCCAAGCTAGGGGACTCTGGGGATCTCTGCACAAAAGACACACAGGTGGGGGGGCAGTTTGCTGCAAGGTGGGAGATCCTGAGGATCTCTGCGCCAAGGATGCCCAGGTAGGGGGGCTGAAGTGGCTACAGGCTGGGGGATCCTGGGGATCTCTGCACCAAGGACACTGAGGTAGGGGTTGAAGTGCCTGCAAGTTGGGGCATCCTTGGGATCTTGGCACCAAGGACAAGGTAGCGGGGGGCTCAAGTGGCTGCAAGGTGGGGAATCCCGGGTATCCGTGGACCAAGGAAACCTAGATAGGGGTGCTGAAGTGGCTATAACCTAGAGCATCTCTGCACCAAGGACACCCAGGTAAGGGGGCTGAAGTGGTTTCAAGCTGAGGTATCCTTGGGATCTCTGCACAGTTATACCCAGGTAGGTGGGCTGAAGTGGCTGCCAAGTTGGGGGACCCTGCACAAAGGACACCCCAGTGGGGGCGGGGCTGAAGTGGCTGCAAGCTTGGGGATCCTGGGAATCTCTTCACAAACAACACGCAGGTAGGGGGGCTGAAGTGGCTGCATGCCAGAATGTCTGTGGGCTCTCCATACAGGGGGTGTGCTAACAAGGCAGCTGGATCTGAGGTAGACACAGTGATATCGGCAGTGTGCTCTCTGGGGTGAGCACATAGAAGACACCCTGTTAAGTTGACTGGAGCCTAAGTGAGGGTGGGTTGTCTTGTGGTACCCTGTGTTACAGGTGCCCTGGTATGTCCTTTGGAACCTAAGTGGTATCGACCCTGAGCTGTAGTGAGCACTGACAAGGGCCGCTCTCAAGGACAGTGATGCTCTTCAGCCCTTCTAAACCAGAGTCCCAGCAGCTGCCCCACCCCATGACCCCGCCATTTGCCAAGCTTCTAGGACTGGTTCATTTATATTCTTGTTGCCCATTTAAATTCAGACTTTTTTTTGTCTGTGGCCCACGACAGACACATCTGCTCAGGGTCCCTCAGGGGTATCCATGTCCGCTGCGGTTTAAAGTGTTGGGGTGGGGTTCCCATCCTTACCATGCTCTGTTTCTCTTGCCTTCTCTCTGTGGCCGACCTTTTGGTGTGCAGAAGCCATTCAGTCAGCCCTCAGTTCTGCAGGAGGACTTGCTCTGTAAGTAGGTGTAGATTTGGTGTGTTTGTGGATAAGGTGAGTTCACGGTCTTCCCACATCTCTGTCTTGGACCAGGACTCTATGCTGTTATTTCCAGGAAGGAATAGATCATCTTATTTCTGGACTTGATCCTCATATTTTGTAAGTTTAGCCATATTGAATGATGTGTGATAGTTGGATTATAGGCCTTATCTGGCAATCCCAAAGAAACAATGTATTTGGTAATTTGGCCAAAGCCATTTTAAGCCATGACTCAGAACTGAGCTAGCAATCAGCTTATTCCTACAAGTTTCTATTAGCAAAGGCCTCTTCCTGATGACTAAGTCATAGTAATGTGATTTTTAAAAACCTACCTATTTCCTTTGTAAATGCCCATATTTAACAGAGATACATAATTATATACATGTTAATTAGGTTACTGCACACTTTCTGGCTTAAATGACACAAAGTTTATTATCTTCCTGTTTTGTAGAACAGAATTCTAACATGGGTGTCACTGGGCTAACATTGTCATTATGACTGCATTCTTTTCTGGAGGTTCTAGTTGATTATCTGTTTTCTTCTCAGCTTCTAGAGGCCACTTGTATTCCTTGGTTCATTGCTTCCCTCCTCCATTATCAACTCAGGAATATTGCATCTTTATTATGCTGTTTCTATTCATCACATCTCTTGCTCCCTCTTCCACTTTTGAGGACCCTTGTGATTACATTGGGTCCACTGGATAATCCAACCACCTGAATTCATCTTTGCCAGGTGTCCTAACATACTGTTTCCAGACATTAGGACACAGGCGTTTTTTTGGTTTGTTTGGTTTAGTGAGGGAACTGCTTATTCTGCCTGTAACAAGGGGAAAAAATCTCAGGATTAAATCAGCCTAGAACTATAGCCCTGTCATTTTGTGCTGCTATAACAAAGTTCCATTGTCGGGGCAGCTTAGAGACAACATGAATGTATTTCTCATAGTTGTGGATGCCTGAAGTCCAAGATCACATTGTTGGGTTCTGGTGAGAGCTTCCTTATGGCTTTTGGATAGCTGCTCTCTCCCTTTATCCTCACATAGCAGAAATAGAGGGGAAGCAAGCTCCCATAGGACTCTTACAAGGGTTGATGCCCTTACAAGAGTCTCAACCCTCACCTGACCTAATCCCAACTCCATCCCAAAGGTCCCACTTCCTAATACCATCACACAGCGTGTTGAATTTAAACAAATTAATTCAATCCATAACAAGGAATGAATTACAATTTTGTATTTAAGAAGAAGTGGAGTCCTTTGCTTGAGGAGGAGATTAAGGAACAGTTCTAAGAAACATGGTATTTTTATAAAGATGACTATTGTCTCCTCACTCCACAATCTGCCTGCAGACATACTTACCCCCTATATATCTCTTAAAAAGCTGGGCACTCAGGTGGTAAACCTTAACATCAATAGAAGACCAGTACCAAGCCATCAGGTTCCACAAACCACGTTGTGCAGGCTTGAGTTTGTTGTAGTGCATAGACCCAGTTCTCCTGAGTTCTGCACTAGGAGTCTCCTCTTGGTTCAGGGATTAATTTGCTGTGTAATTTTTTGCAAACAAGATAATGACACTGGGTTTTGTTTCTTAATCTCTACAATGAGGGTGGTGGTGACTAAGATGGTCTCTAAAATGAGTCCATTTTTCAGGTAAGAGGAAAGTGAGCCTTTGAGTAAATAAGTCAATAAGAATGCATGGCTAGATAAGTGTGGAGTAAAAATTCAATTCATACTCTAGAGCCTTACACTGGGCTGCCTGCATTCTTCTCCTTGGCTAAACCATCTCTGCTGGTCAGTAATGAATGATATGGAATGATAATCTCTGAATAGGACTTACCTTGATGAGTGGATTTTCTCTGCAAAAGAGTGGTGCAGAGAGCAAAAGGGAGCAAACCAGAATCAGGAAGGGGATCTTGTTCTTGTTCCTTTCCCGTCTCTTGGTACCCTGGAGTTTTCTTCATACTCCGGATGGTGAAGAAGAGGTATGTTCTTCTTAAAATATTTACTTGGTGTCTCCATACTTCTACCCACATCGGTTTCACTAACTCTGGATCGGAACCCAAGTGTATATGACAACGATGTGTCAAATACAGTTCTCCATGTTAAACAGCACACTTTTGTTCATGGGACTTTGTCTCTAATGCATGTAATAACCCTGGCAATCTTCCTGGAAGCACATTGCTAGTGTACTAAGATAGGTGTGGAATAAAAGAAGAAAGATGGTTACTTGTGTATATTTTTCTGTGCATGTAAAAGTTAGTAGTTACTAACACTAGTTCAAAACACTAGCTGGAAAATCTTCTTCTATGCCTTTTGTTGGTAAAATTATTATACAAGAGGTTGGTATAATTATTATACAAGAGGTAGGTACTATATTTTAAATACTTACTCTTTATATAGATACTTAATGTAGGGGAAGATTCCCAAAGAGCTTCAGAAAAATTCCTAGATCTAGTAGTTTACCTGTAACTTTCTGTTTTTAAAATATCAAAATGCTCATCTGCACTAGTCATGTGATGTTTAAAGAAAATAAGAAGTATTTGGCCTGTTCTTTTACACTGTTCTGTTAGTCTTAAGTGAATTTATTGATCGTGTTAATCCTTTATAGAAGCACCGAGACAGTAAACACTGTATTTTACCAAAAAAAAAAAAAAAGTAATAATCAGTGAAGACAAATGACTTAAAACTTGAGTTGTGCCTCAAGAATTATATTTCTACTTTTCTAATTATAGATAGTAGCATTAATACTACCCTTTTAAATGTGCCAATAAAAGTCTCATCTAGCAAAATTGAATGATATGTGAATTCTCAACCTGTACTAAATGTTAGAGCCATAAATAAGCTTGGAAATAAATTAGATAGAAATCTTTCTTTTTCCACAAGGAAATTGAGAACCAGAGAATTTAAGTGATTTAACCAAGGCTATTAGCTAATTTGCTTCAATGTCCCCTGTATGGGGGGTGGGGACTAAATTTAAGAGATCAGATTTATATACTTCATCAGCCTCTTCTCCTGTCTCATCTGTATTACTGCCTTAACATACTTTCTCCCCACAAAAATTAGTATTTTTAGAAGCATCATTTTAGGGGAAGTTGCAAGGAATGTTTGCTATAAAATATTATCCAAAAAGACATAGGTTGAACTTTTGGAAAAAAAGGAAGGAGTTTGCTTTTGTTATTTAGCTTTTAAATATTTTTCTCAGGCTGCCTTGCCTTCTGTGGGACTGAAGTCATGAAAACTCTGTATATATCTCCTTACAATTTAAGCTAATTCTACATGTGATTGGTTCAAGAATATAAAATATAGAAAACGTAGAATTCCTTAAAATTAATTGTGGTCCTAATTTTTAAATAATGAAATCAACAGAATTGTCCATTTTTCAAAATAAATGTGTATATTTTCTTTTTTTCTACTCTGTCACTTATAAGAAAGGCAAGTGTGATGATGGACTTGTTTTTAAGAAATAATTTTGATCAGAGAAATGAAAAAAATATGAGGCAATTATTTGACACAAGCTGACTACAGTTATCTTTTCTAATCCCTCATTTGTCATATCTTTTTAAAGTTCCATCATTAGACATCGAAAACTTTTGAGTATTTTGAATCTTTTGGTATTCAGTCTGTTAGAAGGAGTTTTTAGGCTGTTAAAAAGGTCATAATTGAAAATGGTTACAGAATCCAGTGGGGGAGAATCATCTTTTGGCTTTAGGAGTAGAACCCAGTGATTAATCTCTTACATAGAACACAGAGTGCTTATCACAGGTGCCCTCCTTAATGCCCATCACCCATTTAGCCCATCCTCCCACCCACCTCTTCTTCAGCAACCCTCAGTTCTCTATAATTAAGAGTCTCTTATGCTTTGCCTCCCTCTGTGTTTTTATCTTATTTTTCCTTCCCTTCTCTTAGAGGTGGAATCATCTTTAGCTATTTAGGATCCTGAAATTCATGAATTTAACAGACATTTGTTTTGCCATTCAAATAGGAAATGCATGCCAGAATGTACCCTCTCGCAAAACACCAGGCATGCAGACTATGGAATCCATAGTAAGCACACTTGGCTGTCAACATTTAACTCAGGATGCTTGCAGGAAAAAAATGAGTCACAGCATCAGCATAGGGCTCTCTGCCCTGTATTTTTTAGAGGACATAAGGGAAGACTATCCCTTTCTGAGGATTAACTTGAATTAAAAACCCATAAATTCATATTTCTACAGAATTCCACAAAATCTGCAACTTCGGGTGTTTGTGACCTTAAAGTGCATACATATTTGGTGAGATCCTTCTTGCTGTATTTCATAGCGAGCTGGATTCTTACTGTCCTTATTTGGGCAAGAGTGTTATTTCCAGAGCATGAATTATTGAGTTTCAAGGGATTTTAGGCTCTCTAGCTGACTCAATAACGATAGTTGTATTGGGCCTGTCTTCAAACCACATCAGATCTCAGAGCAAAGAGCAATGAAACACAAAGCAAAAATACAGAGACTTCCATTTCTTCCACTGAGTCGGAAAGATGAATAGGAAAAATTCAGGACCTACACAAACAACTCTTTAAAAAACCATAAAGAATCTTCATCATTTTTTAAAAAAATTTTTTTTTCAACATTTATTTATTTTTGGGACAGAGAGAGACAGAGCATGAATGGGGGAGGGGCAGAGAGAGAGGGAGACACAGAATCGGAAACAGGCTCCAGGCTCTGAGCCATCAGCCCAGAGCCCGACGCGGGGCTCGAACTCACGGACAGCGAGATCGTGACCTGGCTGAAGTCAGACGCTTAACCGACTGCGCCACCCAGGCGCCCTCTTCATCATTTTTTATTTTCATTTTTCAGAACTGTCATCCTTCTCCAGCACTCAAAGGCATAGTGTCTAATGCCATCATAATAGGGTCCAGATACATTCCTTATCAAAAAGATATTCAGATAGGGGCGCCTGGGTGGCTCAGTCGGTTAAGCGGCCGACTTCGGCTCAGGTCATGATCTCTCGGTCTGTGGGTTCGAGCCCCACATCGGGCTCTGTGCCGACAGCTCAGAGCCTGGAGCCTGTTTCAGATTCTGTGTCTCCCTCTCTCTGACCCTCCCCTGTTCATGCTCTGTCTCTCCCTGTCTCAAAAATAAAACATTTAAAAAAATTTTAAATGAAAAAAATTCAGATGGGTAATTAGCAACAACAGACACTTCTAATGTAACACAGCAGATTGAACGCCTGACTTCATCATTACTATCATTTTACTATTGTTTCAGAAAAAATTAAAGGTGTAAAACAAATACAGTCATCTCCCAACATACAAGGAATGGATGAGAACAAGATGGAAAGTATATATGTGAGCGGCTTTGTACAGAGGACAAAGCTGAAGTCTAGGGTTCTGATGAAAAGGTACAGATAAGAAGCAACCATATGCACTCTAAACCTAGGTACTGGCCAATTCACTCACATACACAAACACAGACTGAGAGAAAGGAACTAACAAGAGGGTTAATCTCCCAAGTACAACATATAATGAAGAGGATTTCCAGAATAAGTACAGGAAGTAGAAACCACCCCAAGTATTTTAAGCAGGAAGAGATTTCATACCATGAATGATGTGTTTACAGAATCAGTAAAAGGGGGGGAAAGCGGATTCTAAACTGGGTATTTCAAAATGATGCCCCTAAAATGTAGAACTGGCTAGTTAGGCCAGCCCCTACCCCTGAGGTCACCATGAGAGCCATGGCCACCACCATAGCTGCCTGTGGACATCAGGAAACTGAAAAGTGGACACATCCCAGTGATTAGGAAATTATGTGAGAAAGTCACCTATAGGTGAGAAAAGCCCACTTTATGAGACTCAGGGAACTAGGACCTGGAGATATAATCTATAAGATTCTAATCTTGACAGTGTTAATAGTTGCCAAAGGAAAGTGGAGTCTACTTCACTTCTTCCACTCAAAATGGGCAAATACATCTAACTGCAATAACTTAATAATCACACATAAACAGTTGTAAGGAATTGGGGGAAATCTAGTTTTCTACCTGGGTAAGTGATGCGCTTACCTGAACTCCACCACTAAAAGAATAGAGTTGAGGGGACAAGTAACCTGAGGGGGATATCAGAGGTTTGCATTCCTTGAGATTTTGAACCAAAATTGTTCTAAATTTAGGAAGATAAATATACGGGGGTTAAGTAAAAGTCTACATACTGAACAGTGTTATTTCTAGCCCAATTCCTCCATTCAGCTTTCAAAATGCTGGAAGCTAGGTGTAATGCAAGGGGCATGTTTGCAACATTAGTACTTGGACAAATTAGCCCAAGGGAAAGCCACTAAATATATTTGTATCTGGGGAGCTTAATGACATGGTCAGGGGAAACCCACAATTCCACAGTCTCACTACATTTATGATAAAGCCTCCAATCAGATTTTAATGGCTCACAGTTAAATAGAAGGAGACTTGGAGGAATATTAGTCATTTCTTGAATGCCTTTAATATGAAAGGGAAATACCAAAACAAACAAGAAAACAATAGTTATTTATTTGATGTCTGGAGAAGCAGAAACAATACAGAGAACCACCACCGAAACCAAAAATCAATAAAAGGTTGATTAATATTGTCATAGGTTTCAGATGATAATTAAGAACACAACACAGTAAAAAAGAAACAATCCAATAGCATGAATGAGATTTGGAAATTAAAAATGTGGTATGTGCACTTTTAAAACTCTATAGAAGAATGAGAAGGTAATACTGAAAACAATCTCGTAGAAAGTAGAAGAGAAAAATGAGCAAGCAGATCAGATAAGAAGGAAAACAAATTTAAGGATCAATTTAAAAAGTCCAATATCTGACTAAGCATAAATCCAGAAAAAGAACACATACAGAAAAACCGTAAGAAATTATCAAAGAATTAACAACGACAAAAATCCCAGAACTAAATTATTCTGTATTTAGTTCAATATTCAATATTATTCAATATTAAAAGGTTCCACTAGGGGTCATTTTAATGATTAAAAAAGATGCATTGATGGAGTTGTGGTCCAAGATGGTGACGCAGGAAGACCCTAAACTCCCCTCCTCCATGGATGCACCAAACCTACACCTATTTATAGAGCAATTCCTCCTGAAGAACTGAGGGATAACTGAACAGCTTCTGCACAAGAGATAAACCACTTAATAAGATAACAGCAAGAGAAACAGATATAGTAATGAAGGGATTGCCCACCTCCAATACTACCATTCACAGTGGGGAGGGATAGTGCTGAAGAAACTGTGAGCAGACTTGTCTGCTTTGGGGAAAATAAGAAAAGCTATAGCTTAAAACTAGAATATGTTTATTCATTTTTGAGAGAGAGAGACAGAGACAGAGTGAGAGCAGGGAAGGGGCAAAGAGAGAGGGAGACACAGAACGAAGCAGGCTCCAGGCTCTGAGCTGTCAGCAGAGAGCCTGACATGGGGCTCGAACCCACAAACTGTGAGATCATGACCTGAGCTGAAGTTGATGTTCAACTGACTGAGCCACCCAGGTGCCCCAACGTACACTATAATATAAAGGAAGCAGAACCCAACCCAGACTCTTGCCCTATGGTGGAGGAGTTACTGGGACTCTTTCTAGGTCAGAGGGGCTGATGAAGGCCAATGTTTGCATTCCCACTCCAACTTGATGGTGTGGACAGGAAAGAGTCTGGGTGTCATAGCCAACCTTCTGCTTCAGTGAGCCCTGGATCCCTAGCCCACAACAGCCCCAGATATCCTGGGACACAGGAAAAAAAAAAAGCCGTGATTTCAAAGAACAACTAGAATATAAAGATCCTTGAGAATGGCCAGGGGATCTCCTGAAACCTTCTCCAGGTGGAAAGGGCTGGCAAATACTATGGTTTACATCCCACCCCCTCACACAGCTTAAGAGCAAAGACAAGAACACTGTCCTGGCCTCCTTACCAGCCTACCACCTCAGTGACTCCTAGGCTCCAAGCCCACACCAGCCTTACCTGTTCTACCTAGGCAACCCCCACATGGCATACAATAGGACACCCCTGGTCCGTGATCACTACAGCTCCAGCCATCTCACCACGGTGACAAAGATGCAAAGCACCCCATAACATTCTAGGTGCATACGATGTTGGTTCCGGACAACTTCCAGAGTGCTGCTGGTGCAGAGTGCCCCAAAACCTCCTATCCATGTCTGTTTTGACTCCAGCCAGAGGCCCTTGAATGGAGTGCCCCAGGATCCCCTCCCACACACACATGCCTCTGATCCCAAGGTTCTACTAGGGCACCCCCTGTGCAAAGCACTCAGGAAACCACCAGGGTACCCCTAGTTCAAGGCACTCCAAGACCCTTGGCTTATACTCACTTCAGCTTCACGTGTTCTCCCAGAGGCCCTCTGCATAGAAAGCCCCAGGACCTCCCTGGGCAATACCCACTCTAGCTCCACTCATTCCTCCAGGGTAGCCCTAACTCAGAAAGCCTTGGTACCCCCAGACCATGACAGGCAATTTCAACCAGCCAGCCAAAGTCAGCAGGCACACACAGTGTTTGCAGGAGATGACCACAGAAAGATCATTCCTTCAAGTTTAGAAGTACCAGTTCAGCCTAATTCATGGAACCAAACACAGAAAGTCAAGGAAAATGAAGAGACAGAGGAATATGCTTCCCATGAAAGAATAAGTACCAAGCACACTACAGGAGAGGCCACCTCCTTAACGTGGGGAACCCACTCCTTTTATCTGTGTCTTGCTGGAGGTGGGCCAACTTCCAACAACTCCCAAAGCTGCCTTTGATAGCTGAGCTGTGTACTTCTTTACTGGCATTACCGTCCAGGAATCAACTCCGAACAGAACCAGCAGGAGTGTTCACAACTCTCTAACGGCTGCATCAGGTAGCGGAGACATGGCTCAAGCACCCTCTGAGCAGTTGGAGTGTTAGGACAACAGAATAGCAGCAGCTGCTTAACTCCATGTGTCATCATGAGAATTGAGTTCCATGTTTCTGCTGCACAAGAACCTCTCAGCTGTGACACTTCCTCAACAGCCTGCTCAGTACACACGTGATCCCAACATTCAATCGTGGACTACAAATCTAGCCGTTTATTTCATGAATTCATCTTCAGAAAAATGCCATACCTTTTCACACGTGAGAGAATCTAGTATGTTTTCCAGAAATGCCTACATCCCTACTTCCTGTTGGGACTTTTTTTTTTTAATGTTTATTTATTTATTTTTGAGAGAGGGATGAGAGAGAGAGAGGAAGGGAGGGAGGGGGAAGGGCACAGAGAGGGAGACAGAATCTCAAGCAGGCTCCACCCTGTCAGCACAGAACCCTGTGTGAGCCTCATTAACCACAAGATCATGACCTGAGCCAAAACCAAGAATCAGATGCTCAACTGCCTGAGCCATCCAGGCACCTCTGGTCCTTCCTTCCTTTAAACTTTCTCACTTATATTTTTCCTCACCTCAAAGAAATCGATATATAGTAAAAGATTGTAACGCCTTTTTTCATTCCATGTTGAGCTCCCGCAACATGGTTTTCCACCTGATGGGATTAATAATCACAAGCATTTATGTAGCAAGTACTCTATGTGAAGCACTGTGCTAAAAGCTCTACAAATACTGTCTTATTTAAACTTCACAGAAGTTTATGGTGTATGGACACCCAAAATACAAAAACACTAATTCAAAGGGTTATGTGCACCTGACATTTATTACAGCATCATTTAGGGTAGACAAATTATGGAAGCATCCGAAGTATCCATCAACTGATGAATGGATAAAGAAGAGGTGGTGTATATATATACAATGGATTATTAGCCAAAAAAAGAATGAAATCCTGCCATTTGCAATGACATGGATGGAGCTAGACAGTATAATGCTAAGTGAAATAAGTCAGTCAGAGGAAGACAAATACCACATGATTTCACTTGTATGTGGGGTTTAAGAAACTAAACGACTGAGCAAAGGGAATCGAGAGAGAAATAGACACACCAAGAAGCAGACTCTTAACTACAGAGAACAAACTGATGGTCCCCAGAGGAGAGGTAGGTGGGGAGATGGGTGAAATAGGTGAAGGGGATTAAGAACACACTTATGATGATCACTGAGTGATGTTATAGAATTGTTCAATCATTATATTGTACACCTGACACTAATATAACACTGCACGTTAAATATACTGGATTGTTTATAAAAATTAATAAAAAGTAAACTTCATAGAAAAGGAGGATCTCTGTATTCTACAGCTGAGGAAGCTGAGATTTTAATAAAGTTCAGTAAGTTGCCCAAGTTCTCACAGGTGGTGAGTGAAAGGGTAAGGACGTGAATCTGAAAGTTCTCCCAAGCCACTTGTTACCACACCACCAATAATTTTCCAAGTATGTTCCTGGATCTGCAGCATCAGCATTAAATGGGAACATGTTATAAATGCAAAGCCTCCATTTCTATCCCAGACCTTCTGAATCCAAAACTCTGGGGGTGGCAGTCCGTTTTTGAAAACCCTCCAGATGATGCTGGTGCATGCTAAAATTTGACAACCACTGATAAACTGGGGTCTGCAGACTGAGGCCAGACAGACAAATCTAGCCAGCCATCTCACTGTGAGGCCCTGAGCCAATAAGGGTTTTTATGTTTTTTGAAAGTGGTCAAAAATAAAACAAGTGTATGTTATGGAGAATGTATGTGGCCAACAAATCCTAAAATATTTACCACCTGGCCTTTAAAGAAAAAGTCTGCTAACACCTGACTTAGATTATACTTTTCAGGGACTGTACTTGATTTGTTCCAGATATTTATTTTCCAGTAATTGATAACAAGCAATTCCCGACATTGCCTTCCTCACTTTCTCTCTCTTGACCCTACTAGTTGTCACCCTAATACTTTTAGCAAAGTACAAGCAGTCTGTTCTATAGATTACTGTCCCTTTATATTGACATATCTTTACAGATTTGAATTTGCAGCAAGCATTCTAGAATGTGTTCACTTTCTCTGGGGCACTGTGCTTTCAAGCACTCCCTGGTGGCTTGGAATACTTTTTTATGGTTTTCTCCTTCATACATCTAAGCTCTCAGAGTACTTATTATATATAGATGGCTATATTTTTCTCATGTGAAGATATACTTTCATTAAGTAAGTACTCTTTTCATTGATTCTAAAACATAACTTTTGGTTTTTAAATCTCTGAAACAAGGATACATCTTTTTAAGTTTATTTTGAGAGGGAGAGAGTGAGAGTGGGGGAGAGGCAGGGAGAGAATCTAAAGCAGGCTCTGTGCTATCAGTGCAGAGCCCCATATGGGTTTCGAACTCACAAACCATGAGATCATGAACTGAGCCAAAGCCAGATGTTTAACCTACTGAGCCACCCAGATGCTCGTAGGATCCATCTTACAATACATGATGCTTACAGCTCTTTTGGACCAGGAAGCAGTCATGCCATTGTTTTCTTTTCCTACAAGGATGGACTAGGTCACAGCTACTCACATTTCTAGAGTTATGAACATAGTCAACTACCCATGTGGAGTTTTATTTAAAAAGTATTAAAAGATCACATGGTATTTCTTCATAGAAATATAAAAGCTTCTCCTTATTCAAAATAACATGGGAAGTGAGTGAAGCCAATATCTTTGGATAATAACCACAATTCCACATTTTCTTTCAAAACAATGAAAAATGCTTTATAGGATTGAACAAAGGAAGACACCTGTGAGTAGATGAAGCTGTGATATTTTGTTGATGAGAAACATGAAAAATTGCCTCAAACATGGTAGGCACCACGGTGAAAGTTGGGAACCACCCAGATCCTTAGAGCAAAGTAATTTCTAAGCAGTAAGAGTCTGTGCCAATAATTCATGCAGCATGCAAAATTATCTTTCTGTGATATTTTATTTGGCAGACGTTTGGTTTTACTTAGTCGTTCATAAAATAGAGGATCTTGAAATTGATGTCATCTTAAATTATATAAAACAGAGTCTTAAAAGTGATGAATAAATTTTGCTAAATATTATGTGATTATACGCTAATTACAGCAATCTGAATTTAATAACGCCTATTTTTTAAATGCCAATATTTGGATGCTACTTAGCCAACATTCAAACAGCTACAATCAAGGTTGCCACAAACACACAAGTGTTGCTCAATTAATGGGTCTCAGTCTACTTAGATATTTTTTTCTAACTTATTCCAAATCTATTAAACTCTATTTTTTTAATTTTTTTTCAACGTTTATTTATTTTTGGGACAGAGAGAGACAGAGCATGAACAGGGGGAGGGGCAGAGAGAGAGAGGGAGACACAGAATCGGAAACAGGCTCCAGGCTCTGAGCCATCAGCCCAGAGCCTGACGCGGGGCTCGAACTCCTGGACCGCGAGATCGTGACCTGGCTGAAGTCGGACGCTTAACCGACTGCGCCACCCAGGCGCCCCTATTTTTTTCCTGAGGTGAAAGAGGCCAGGATGTACTTGATTAACTGTGTCAAACTCTTGCAGATTACATCCCGTTTCTATTTTATATTGTTTCACACCTCTTTTTCACTCAAGACTTTTAACTACCTGCCTAAAATCAACCTGAAGAAAGGCTTAGGGTAGCTTTTCCAGAGTAACCATTTTCAACTTCAGCTTCATCACAGAGAGCAGAAACAAAGAAAAAAGATCATTCACTTTCATGAAAGCATTGGTTTTTTTTTAATTGTATTTTTTTAAATTTACATCCAAATTAGTTAGCATGTAGTGCAACAATGATTTCAGGAGTAGATTCCTTAATGCCCCTTCCCCATTTAGCCCATCCCCACTCCCACAACCCCTCTAGTAACCCTCTGTTTGTTTGCCATATTTAAGAGTCTCTTATGCTTCGTCCCCGTTTTTATATTATTTTTGCTTCCTTTCCCTTATGTTCATCTGTTTTGTCTCTTAAAGTCCTCATATGAGTGAAGTCATATTATATTTGTCTTTCTCTAATTTTGCTTAGCATAATACCCTCCTGTTCCATCCATGTAGTTGCAAATAGCAAGATTTCATGCTTTTTGACTGCCCAGTAATACTCCACTGTATACATATATATATACACCACTTCTTCTTTATCCATTCATCCATCAGTGGACATTTGGGCTCTTTCCATAATTTGGCTATTGTTGATAGTGCTGCTGTAAACATTGGGGTGCATATGTCCCTTCAAAACAGCATACCTGTATTCCTTGGATAAATACCTAGTAGTGCAATTGCTAGGTCATTAGGATAGTGCTATTTTTAATTTTTTGAGAAACTTCCATACTGTTTTCTAGAGTGGCTGTACCAGTTTGCATTCCTACCCACAATGCAAAAGAGATCCTCTTTCTCCGCATCCTCGCCAACACCTGTTGTTGCCTGAGTTGTTTATGTTAGCCATTCTGACAGGTGTAAGGTGGAGTCTCATTGTGGTTTTGATTTGTATTTCCCTGATGATGAGTGATGTTGAGCAGTTTTCATGTGTCAGTTGCCCATCTGGATGTCTTCTTTGGAGAAGTGTCTATTCATATCTTTTTCCCATTTCTTCACTGGATTATTTGTCTTTTGGGTGTTGAGTTTCATAAGTTCTTTACAGATTTTGGATACTAACCTTTTATCTGATATGTCATTTGCAAATATCTTCTCCCAATCCATCAGTTGCCTTTTAGTTTTGATGATTGTTTGCTTCACTGTGCAAAAGTTTTCATTTTGATGAGGTCCCAGTAGTTCATTTTTGCTTTTGTTTCCCTTGCCCCCAGAGACGTGTTGAGTAAGAAATCGCTGCAGCTGAGGTCAGAGAGGTTTTTTCCTGCTTTCTCATTGATGATTTTGATGGCTTCCTGTCTTACATTGAGGGTCTTTCATCCATTTTGAGTTTATTTTTCTGTATGGTGTAAGAAAGTGGTCCAGGTTCATTCTTCTGCATGTCGCTGTCCAGTTTTCCCAGCACCACTTGCTGAAGAGACTGTCTTTATTCCATTGGATATTCTTTCCTGCTTTGTCAAAGATTAGTTGGCCATATGTTTGTGGGTCCATTTCTGGGTTCTCTATTCTGTTCCACTGATCTCAGTGTCTGTTTTTGTCCATGTACCATACTGTCTTGATGATTACAGCTTTGCAGTATAGCTTGAAGTCTGGGATTGTGATGATACTGCTTTCGTTTTCTTTTTAAGACTCTTTTGGCTATTCTGCGTCTTTTCTGGTTCCATACAAATTTTAGGATTATTTGTTCTAGCTCTGTGAAGAATGCTGGTGTTATTTTGATGGGATTTCATTGAATATGTAGATTGCTTTGGGTAATACTGACTTTTTAACAATATTTGTTCTTCCTATCCAGGAGCATGGAATCTTTTCCATTTTTTTATGTCTTCCTCAATTTCTTTCATAAGCTTTCTACAGTTTTCAGTGCATAGATTTTCACCTCTTTGGTTTTGATGCAATTGTAAATGCAACTGATTCCCTGATTTCACTTACTGTTGCTTTATTGTTGGTGAATAGGAATACAAATGACTTCTGTGCATTGATTTTATATCCTGCCACTTTGCTGAATTCATGAATCAGTTCTAGCAGTTTTTGGTGGAATCTTTTGGGTTTTCCATATAAAGTATCATGTCACCTGTGAAGAGTGAAGGCCAGACCTCCTCCTGGCCAATCTGGATGCCTTTTATTTCTTTGTGTTGTCTGATTGCACAGGCTAAGACTTCCAATACTATGTTGAATAACAGTGGCTAGAGTAGACATCCCTGCAAAAGTGGCTCCCTGTGCTTCTCTCTCCCCAAGTTCACCTCTCTGCACCACATACCTTCTGGATTCTGTGGTTCAGGTTGTGCAGATTGTTGTGTTAATCCTCAGATCAGTTTTTTAGGTGTGCAGGATAGTTTAGGGTTGGTCTGGCTGTATTTCATGGACGCAAGACACACAAAAACTTCCATGCTGTTCTGCCATCTTGGCTCCTCCCTGAGCACTGGCTCTTCTAAAGCTCATGATTATATATTTCACATTAAACATAAAGGGGGTGGCTCCCATCGTCCCTATCAGCCTGTGTTTACTGAGAGGTCAATGCTTCATCCTTCTATTTGACATTTGTCCCCTTGCCAATCATAACATGACCACCTCTGAAAACTGCTTAGCACTAGGGGGAAAAACCCAAAACAATGATCAAAATCTATGAATTTATTCATATTTAAATGGAGTATCAATTTTAAAAATTAAAAGATATTGGTACCTGCAAAAAGAACACTGACATTTGAATCCTTTTTATAGCCTTACTTGAATCAAGAGAAATCCAAGATTTATTTCCTACTTGACCCTCCAAATCACTACAGAGCAAATTGCACAGTGAGCGTCCATCTGTGGTGACTTAAGATTCATATGCTGTCTTGCCTGATAATGATCTAGTACTACGTGAGTGTTTCTAAGTGAGGAAAGATGTGTCCCTACACTGGCAGTTACAAAGACAAGTAGCTCTTGAATTTTGGGAGAAGAAGATCAGCCTTGGTAAATAAACAGCATCCTGGCTTTAGCTCATTTGCCCTTTCATGTAAGAGTGTACTTTGAAATACTGTCACCTGTGGGACTAGTGGTGCAGAAAGGAGATGAACAGTGCTTCAAGCACAGTGTCAATGGAGAAAACTACGTACAGCATTTCAATATTAGCATCTCCATGATGAAAATAATAGGGAAATAACAGTCTCTTCCTGTCTGTCTCACACAAACTTTGTAGGCAAGGTCATTTTATCTGCTTAGTTTCCTTAACAAAATCTTATAATCTGAAGAAAATCGTGAATCTCAAGATGTCCTGCTTTCTGAAGTATGGCCACAAATCTACATTAGAATGGAAAAAAAACACATGACATATTTTTATTTTCTTCAGTATATGGTCAAACTACACCAAAGATTTCTCTAGTATTTTAAAAATATCATTTTGGGGTGCCTGGGTGGCTCAGTCGGGTGAGCGTCTGACCTTGGCTCAGGTCATGATCTCGTGGTTCGTGGGTTCAAGCCCCACATGGGGCTCTGTGCTGACAGCTCAGAGCCTGGAGCCTGCTTCAGATTCTGTGTCTCCCCCTCCCTCTGCCCCTTCCCCGCTCATGCTCTGTCTCTCTCTCTCAAAAATAAATAAACATTAAAAAATATCATTAAAAAATAAACATTTAAAATATCATTCCTTGATTAGCTTTTCCTGAGTAGGCTAAATGGCCAGTTGGTCAGCTGCATTAAGAGTCCTTTGATAAGATCTTGCCTGATCATTTAGTGTAAAATAACTAGTATAATCTTTTAGTATAAAATACCACACTATATAATAAAATGCTGATAGGAAGACAGGAAGGCAGAAAGGGTAAAAAGGAAGAAATAGAAGGAAAGAGAATGGGGAAAGCAGTAAAAGAGAAGAAGGGAGGAAAAAACTGAAGGAAGGGAGGGAAGAAGGGGAGAAAATGCTAACTTAGAATATGTTAGACAAATACTTAACATTTTAGCTGATTTTCCAAAATACGTAGACATATATAAAAACAGAATCTACATCTGAATTAAAAAAGAGCTTACTTTGGCTATTTCAGTTATTAATTATAGATTGCAAATAAGCTGGGGTGTTGATTTCTGGCAGAGGTGGGGAGTACGAGATAAAGCACACTTTGAAAATTCCAACATATCTACACTTTTGGATGGTGAGTACGTCCTCTGGCTTAACCCTAATCAGATGTCCTAACTGCATATTCACCTACTGGGGGCGTGTTAAGGGGCAATCTTTGATTGCTGGGGGACACTAAATCCAAAATTATACATGAGCTGAGACTGGGCTTATTTTTGCTCCTTGGGCAATACCGAACATTTGTTTTTTCCTTTGGGCTCTTTGGGAAATCTGTGGGAGGCCCAGGCCGTGGTGAGGTGTGGTTACACGGACAGTATTCTAAATATATGGGCAGGGGAAGACCACCTCAGAGGGATTGGGAGCAGAACCTGTCACTGTCCCACCTCTCGTCTCTGTTAGTCTGGATAATTTAGTGTTGATTGAACCTAAGGACTTAACAGGGATGGGGGAAAGATCACTATCAGTTCTTTGAATTGTTTTGGTGTAAAGTAAAATCTATCGTTATGGCTATTTTTCTATTTCTGAAGGTGAACAAACACAGCAATGCTAATAGTTAAGTGCCATTTAAAATATGTGTGGCAGGGGTGCCTGGTGGTTCAGTGGGTTGATTGATGGACTCTTAATTTAGGCTCAGGTCATGATCTCAGGGTTCATGAATTTGAGCTCCACTTAGGGCTCTGCGCTGAAGGCATGGAGCCTGCTCGGGATTCTCTCTCTCCTTCTTCTCTACCCCTTACCCACTTGTGCTCTTTCTCTCTCTCAAAATAAATATAATAAACTTGAAAAAAATAATAAATATTAAAGAATAAAACGTTTGGCAAACTGCCATCTTATTTGGCATAATCTGACATATTTGCAAATGGTGTTGGTTTTTCACTCTCATGTAAAGTACTCATTAAGTTTTATCCGAAGTTGAAATGGTAAGGACAGGGTGGAAAACATGAAGAATAAAATGTCCAGTATGAGGGGAGGGAAAGTAGAGAAGAAAACAGCGTGAACATACTTTTCTTTTCTTGAATAAGAAAGGGATGAGGATGCACAGAAACTCCTGTGCAGCTGATTAAAAATTCCAAGAGAACTGTTCCTTCTTCCTCATTTCACACAAAATGAGCAGTGGGTAAAATGTGCCATCAGACAGAAATTTAAACATGGACTCTACTCACTCTCTGTCAATACCGAAGAGAGCACTGACCTATTTTTCTTCATTAAAAGTTTGACGCTTTAAGTATATAGGACATTCTCAGGACTGAGTCTGAGCACATTATGCAATTTATTGTCAGGTATATTTGGAAACCTAGGAGTATTTTATGAGTTGCAACATACTAGTTTTTGTTGTTGTTGTTGTTGTTTGTTTTGGTTTTTTGGTCCATTTCAGATTACTGTGATTCTCAGAAATGAGAATTTAAAAATTGTTAACATTTACAGTTTACTCTGTGAAATGCATTACCCCTAGTGTAAAAAAGAAAACTACAGATTAGGGCTCCTGGGTGGCTCAGATTCTCCCTTCCCTTTTCTCTATCCCTCTCTTGTGCTTGCTCGCTCTCTCTCTCTCTCTCTCTCTCAAAATAAATAAACTTAAAAAAAAAAAACTCAGCCCCAAAATGGAATCACTCATGTTAGAGCCCCACATCAGCAAACCAAGACTTACCACCCAACTTCCCTGTGGTTTCAACACCCCGGGAATGTGACCTTTAACCAGCCGGCCTAGAACTTCCTCCTGCTCAGCACTAGGAGGAAATCCCATGAAAGACCCTTTGGGTTCCCCTTAGGAGGGCAACCTTGCCTCAAACAGTGCTTTCTGTGTTAATACTTTCCTAGTCTCCTTTCCCTCTATGACCTTAAAAACCTTTTCTTTCCTGGAAGCTGGAAGTTGCTCCTTATTCTTTGCTGGGTGGGATGCTACCTGATTCATGAACCGTTCGATAATGCCAGTTAGATCTTTGGATTTACTTGGTTGAATTTTTGTTATTTAACACCAATGTTCATAATAACTGTGCAAAGTGAGTTTCTTTAACCTTATTTTACTGACAGTGCATAGTATAAATGGTAAAGAGTGTTCACAGACCTGGATTCAAATCCTAGCTCTACTCCCTACTTGTGATGTTTAGCAATTGATGTAATGCCTCTCTCATAGTCTTCATTCATGAAATGGGATTAATAGTACCTATTTCAAGGATGTATTGTAGGAATCAAATTGGACATGCACTGGCATATAGTGATGACTCAATGTTCCTCAGCTTGAATTTAAAATACCTTGGGTGAGGCCAGAGAAGTAGTCAGTAATGCTTCTGGGTATCAGATCTGGACTTACCTACCCTCAAAACGAAAATCACATTTTCTAGTGTAACGCACTGCTCAAATCATTACAACAGGATATTTCACATACATTTAAGGTGTGAGACAGGTAATACATTAATTCACTACACTTTAAGGGCAGGGTCACAAAAAATAGATTCCTATACATGGTCAGTGCTTTATTATCAGATTTTTAAAAAACAGTAGGTCTTAAGAGCCCAGAGGATTTCAGATGGCTTACCATGAGTAATGTGTATTAAAACCTGAGATGGCCTTTAACTACACACTTGAAAATAAATTACATTGAGTCCATTTGCAAGCAAAACTTGTCAGATAAAATTATGAAGTGATGGATTCTTAAAATAATAATGAGATACAGCTCTTTTACAGGTTCTTATTTTCTGCATGATGGTATGCTAAGGCCTTTCAATGCCCTATCTCAGCTGAACGTCCAAATAAAATTCATGAGGTAGGTCACACATTCTTCCCAATTTGTGGCAGAGCAGTGGAGGCTTGAAGTCCTATAATCTAGCCAAGTGGAAAAGCCAACATTTGAGTCCAAGTGGGCCTGATGCCTAACACTACTTTTTTGGGTTTATTGTTTGGTATTTTCTGACAACTTTTATTCTGCTGACATACTTTGGTATCATCACAGTGTCTCTTTAGCAAGGAATTTTTGTGTACATTAATAAGGGTATGGAACAATGAAAGCCTAGTTTCTAACCTTAAAGCAGAAGTGCATTCAGTGGGACATGTTAAATAAGGCACAAGTAGGTACTTATGGGGAACAATAGATCTGGGTAGAATCAGATGGGAATATGTTTCGATGTCCATCCCCAGAAATCTCACAGGAAAGAACTTCTAAGCTATCTATAAAACTCTCAAAAGAGAACTATTTCATTCAGTGGCTGTTTGACCCAGGCTGCTGCTTCTGGCCTCCCTCGGCCATCTGGTTCCTCTGCCCCAGATTCTCCAGGCCTATCTGATTAAACATCATGAAGCTGTGGAAGACCCAGCCACCATGGGCTTTTGGATGTTCCAGATGAAGGTCAGCGTCCTTCCCTATCACTTCCTCTCGACAATTTTCTTCACTGGCTGATAATGGACACTAAGCAATTTCCAGTCTGCATGTGGGGCAAAGGCCATCTCACCTTGTGTGAGCTTGTGTCTCAAGCTACAGGAGACCTGAGCTCCCAAGGTAATCAAATGCTTGGCAGTCATGTCATTTACTACCATTGGCCAGAATGAGTGTCACTCTTCAACTTGTGAAACACTGCAAGAGAGGTAACCAGTGACCTCATAATTGTTGAAGCAGAGAACTCTGCCCAGGCCTGTTAGGACTGATCCTTGATGTACTATTTGGTGTTGTTGCCCACTCAGCCTTTACCCAAAGTTTGTCTCAACTTCCTCACTGCCCTCCATGAAGACAAAGCTCTTAGGACAATATTTACCTCTCAACATTGTTTATTAACTCTTAGTGACGATTATCACCTCCCTCATCAATCTTATCCACAGCCATATCTCCCTGCACTGCCCCCCATATATCCAGCTGGCTGGAGTGGACTTAGAGGACCACATGTAGATTCTTAAATGTTCAATGATGTTTCCTAGCTTGGGTTCTCTCTCCACATGATGCAGATTCCTTGCTCCCTTTTTTAATTTCCCCCTTTTCAAAACTTAGCTCATGCATCCCTTCCCCTGGAAAAGTCATTTCTGACCATTCCATATAAAAGTGAACACTCCCCTCTTCATAGCCTTGCTTAACCCTATGTATATTTCTGTTTTAGCACTTAGAGTGCTTTACTGCACTTATTTTTACTCATCTCTTCTGTAACTAGACTGCAAATTCATTAACTTCTTCTGGACCAACTATAATCTGTAGTTACTGAAATTAACTCTCTCCTTCCCCCTTACTTCTAGCCCTAAGTCTACTCTCCAGATGTAATCAGTACTAGATTCATGTGTATGCTACCCTAAATCTTCCATGCATATGCATTTATATTTATAATATTGAGATTTTGATAGATGCTTCCTTACTTAAGACAGGGTACAAACTGGTCTGAGGCTTACTTTTTAAATACATTTAACACCATCATGGACATCTGCCCATATCAAGACATCGTTTTAAATAACTCTATGAGATTCTGTCATAAACATATATCCCGCTTAACCAGAGGGAAGAGATCTCACTCATTTTGTGTGCCTTCCACTTAATAGGGTGCTTAGTACACCCAGCACACATGACACGTGTGAGGGGCATTACAAATGCCATTATCCAAACAGAAACACATGCCTTTTCCACTTGCAAATAGGTGGCCTTCTGCTTGAACAAAGTCACAGCTCTTTACCCCTGGCTCCTTCTAGACTCAGCCTTCCGATTCCTGACTTTTTCTGGAACACATTTTGGACTGAATAACCCTGACTTCATCCTTGGAATATCTGATTAAGCCTGGCTTTTTTCTTTTCTTTACTTTTGTTTGCTTTTTTTTTTTTCAAAGAAGAAGACCAGCTGGACAAAAACAGAACACTTGATTCAGAAACTCATCTCCAGAGCCAGAAGCACTTCAGTGCTGTCCCCCTAAAATGTGGACATGCCAGGCAGTCGCCAGCAACACTGGCCTGATTATCTGTTCTACCCGGTTTGTGACTCTGGTCAAGGAAATGAAGATTTGACTTGGTGGTGGAATTAGTCATCTCAGGTTGCCATGACTGAAGGCCACAGAACAAAGGGGGTGGCTTTAAAGAATAGAAATGCATGTTGTCACAGTTCTGGAGGCCAGAAGTCCAACACCCAGTTGTTCACAGAGTTGCCTTCTGGTGAGGCTTCAGGGCCCTACCTTTATGACCTCATTCCACCTTTAATTGCCTCCTTAAAGATCCTACATTCAAATGCAGTTACTTTGGAGGTTAAGGCTTCAACATGTGCATTTTGGGGAGACACAATTCAGACTGCAAGTGGTAACACATCCACGGTAATTGTATGTCCTGGTCGCCTGAGACAATTCCCAGTTTTGTCTGTTATCTGGTGTATTGTTCAGTTGGCCACCCCTTGCACTCTCAATAAATATGGTCACCCTGAGCATCCTCTCTCTCCCTCCAAGGCCTTGTCCTCTATCTCCCTGGTTGGATAAGACATAAATTCAACCACAGGAGAAGCATTATTGTGAGCCGTACACAGATACCTCTTTGGTATGAACTGTGTTGTTCAAGTCTATAAAAATGGTTTAATGCTGTTTTTTATGCATGGCCTGTTACTTCTGTTCTTTTCAGGCAAACTGCCAATCAATTTTTGTCCCTCAGGTCCTTTGGTCTTGAGGTCTAATATGGCTTTGGGTGTAACCACGTATTTCAGGAGGGGTCTCTGTGATCCCCTAGAGGAATAAGAAATCTACCTCTGTTCCAGATACTTTCAGCACATGATCCTCAACATCCCTTTAAAATTCATGCTTTTGGCTTGGTCTACTCATCTGTGAAAACTGTCTTCCAAAGGCTTTGTATTTTCCTCCTTCCTTCATTTCCTTCCCTCCTCTCCCTTTCTCCTTCTCCTTCTCCTTCTTCAGTGGCGTACTTATTTTGTGATTCGGAGCAGTGTTTCCCTCTTCTTCAGCCCCAGCCCTCTCTCAGCTTGCTCTTTGATGAATATTGGCTTGATCTCCAGGCCTTCTGCACTGTGCTCTTCTTAGATCTTCACTTTACAGGGACTACGCTACCTCTTTCCTCTGCTTCTGCCACTGAGCCTGAACCCCAACAGGATTTGGTAGAGACACAGCTCCTGTTCTCAAATGACAGGAAAGAACACCTCTGAGGTTGATCCATGCTTTCACTCAGAACGTTTCCTTATCTGGACAACAAACTGATTCTATGAGCTGGATGTACCTGCTCGAAATAGAGTTTCCTTAGCATTGTTAAAATTCAATGGGAAGTGAAAATTCAACTAGCTGCCAGTCTCAATATTGAATATAGTTAAGACCATCCTCAACTGAGTGCTAACAGGCTGAGTACCATACACGCAAGAAGAAACTGTTTGTTTTGGCCAAGTGTTATTGCACCAGTGCAACAGTATTTTCGCATTAATTTGTTCCTTACTCTTTCAACACATAGTTATTGAGTACCTACTGCAGTGTGCTAGGTGCTATTCTAGGTGCTGAGGAACCACTGGTAAATAAAGACAAGTTTGTGCCCAGACGGAATTTGGAACAAGTCAAGAAGAGTAAAAATTAAATCCACTATTATAGCATAATGAGGTAAATACTTTAAAAGGTCTAAGCACTGACTACTATGGGATCCCCAAAATAGGGCACTGAATCCAACATGGTGGCATTAAGTATGGTTTAATCTTGAGTAAGTCTATACCTCTTAGAGTGCTTCATGGTTCAGAGATTGGGAAAACTATCAGATATGGTGGGTGGCAGTGAATGAGGAATATGTTTGCCTCTGCTGTCCATTGTCCTAGCCATCAGTCACATGTAACTATGAGGCACTTGAAATGTGCTTAGTGCACCTAAAGGATTGCATTTTCATTTTATTTTATTTCAATATATTTAAGTTTAAAGACTGAAACAGTGTCAAATATTTTAAGTTAAACAGAACTTTGTTTTGATAGGACTCTACTTCACATTAATTGGGAATATTCAGCATTTACATCTCCAAATTTACATTACCAAATTTCCAAATTTAGCACAAGAACTAATAGTAATAATCCTATTAGGAAATAAGATATTAGACTGAAGAGGGGAGAAGATGATGGCGTAGGAGGATGCTGGGCTCACCTCGTCCTGCTGATCGCTTAGATTCCACCCACATCAGCCTAAATAATGCAGAAAACCGCCAGAAGACTAGCAGAATGGGCTCTCCAGAGCCAAGCACAGACAAGAGGCCCACGGAAGAGGGTAGGAAGGACGGAGAGGCAGTGCGGGCTACACAGACTGGTGGGAGGGAGCTGGGGCAATGGAGGGGCAGCCAGCCTGCCCAGCAAGGCAGAGCCCCCAAGTCTGACTTGCAAAAGCAGAGGGGCTGGACAGAGTGAGTTCTGAGAGCCAGCAGGACTTAACATCTGGAATGTTGAGTCAACAGCTCTGCTCCCAGAGAGTGGGGAGGGCGAGAGGAGCTAGGGGGGACAGTTGTTGAGCCCTGGAAGACGGAGCTCAGCTCTGTGGGGAACAAAGGCACTGGCCAGCGCCATCTCCCTCGCCCATCCCCCAGCTGAAATCCCAAAGGGAACCAGTTCCCCTCACTGAACTTGCTTGCACCTCACAAACACCCAACGCTGTGCTTCTGTGGATCCATCCCTCCAACTGGTCGGCCTCCCTCCTGGTGCTGCAGGACCCCTCCCGCAGGGGACCACCTATGGAAAAGTGATCTAAGCCTGCCCCTCCCACCCCTGTGCACCTTGCGGATCCACCACGGCTAATACGCCAGATCCAATCAAAGCAGCACCTCAGGCCTGGCAGTGTGCAAGTAGTCCAGACAGGGGCCACACCACTCAACAGTGAGTCCTGCCCCTGGGAGAAGGGAAGACAGGGTACATACCAGTCTGACTGTGGCCCTGGTGGTGAGCTGGGGGCAGACATTGGGTCTGACTGTGGCCCCACCCACCAACATAAGTTACTCCAGACAGCACAGGGGAAGTGCCCTGCAGTTCCCCACCACTCCAGGGACTATCCAAAATGACGAAACAAAAGAATTCTCCTCAAAAGAAACTCCAGGAAGTAGCAACAGCTAACATATTGATCAAAATGATTTAAGCAATATAACGGACCATGAATTTAGAATAATAGTCATAAAATTAATCTCTGGGCTTGAAAAAAGTATAGAGGACAGCAGAGAATCTATGACTACAGAGAACAAGGGACTAAGAAACAGGAGGAGCTAAAAAATGCTATAAATGAGATGCAAAATAAAATGGAGGGGACCGCGGTTCAGATTGAAGAGGCAGAGGGGGGAATAGGTGAATTAGAAGATAAAACTATGGAAAAAGAGGAAGCTGAGAAAAAGAGAGATAAAAAATTCCAGGAGCATGAGGGGAGAATTAGAGAATTCAGTGATGCAATGAAGCACAACAATATTTGTATAATAAGAATTCCAGAAAAGGAAGAGAGAGAGAAAGGGGCTGAAGGTGTACTTGAACAAATCATAGCTGAGAACTTCCTGGGGAAGGAAAAAGGCATTGAAATCCAAGAGTCACAGAGAACTCATTTCAGACATAAGTTGAATTGACCTCCTGTGCAACATATCATAGTGAAACTGGCAAAATATAAGGATAAAGAGAAAATTCTGAAAGCAGCTAGGGATAAACACGCTCTAACATATAAAGGGAGACCAATAAGACTAGTGGCAGATCTATCTACTGAAACTCAGCAGGCCAGAAAGGAATGGCAGGAAATCTTCAATGTCATGAACAGAAAAAATATGCAGCCGAGAATTCTTTAGCCAGCAAGTCTGTCATTCAGAATAGAAGGAGAGATAAAGGTCTTCCCCACTAAACAAAAACTGAAGGAATTCATCACCTCTAAACCAACCCTACAGGAGATCCTAAGGGGCATTCTTTGAGTGAAATGTTGCAAGGACCACAAAGTACAGAGACATCACTACAAACATGAAACCTAACCTACAGACATCACAATGACTCTAAACCCGTATCTTTCTATAATAACACTGAATGTAAAGGACTAAATGCTCCAACCAAAAGACATAGGGTATCAGAATGGATAAAAAATCAAGACCCATCTATTTTCTGTATACAAGAGACTAATTTTAGACCTGAGGACACCTTCAGATTGAAAGTGAGGGGATGTAGAACTATCTATCGTGCTACTGGAACTCAAAAGAAAGCTGGAGTAGCCATACTTATATCAGACTAACTGGATTTTAAATTAAAGGCTGTAACAAGAGATGAAGAAGCACATTATATAATAATTACAGGGTCTATCCATCAGGAAGAGCTAACAATTATAAATGTCTATGCACCGAATACAGGACCCCCCCAAATATATAAAACAATTAATCACAAACATAAGCAACCTTATTGATAAGAATGTGGTGATTGCAGGGGACTTTAACACTCCACTTACAACAATGGAAATGTCATCTACACACAGGGTCAATAAAGAAACAAGGGGACTGAATGATACATTGAACCAGATAGGCTTGACAGATATATTTAGAACTCTGCATCCCAAAGCAACAGAATATACTTTCTTCTCGAGTGCACATGGAACATTCTCCAAGATAGATCACACACTGGGTCACAAAACAGCCCTTCATAAGTATACAAGAATTGAGATAATACCATGCCTACTTTCAGACCACAATGCTATGAAGCTTGAAATCAACCACAGGAAAAAGTCTGGAAAACCTCCAAAAGCATGGAGGTTAAAGAACACCCTACTAAAGAATGAATGGATCAACAAGGCAACTAGAGAAGAAATTAAAAGAATACATTAAAACAAATGAAAATGAAAATACAACAATCCAAATGCTTTGGGATGCAGCGAAGGCAGTCCTGAGAGGAAAATACATTGCAATCCAGCCCTATCTCAAGAAACAAGAAAAATCCCAAATACAAAATCTAACAGCACACCTAAAGGCAACAGAAGCAGAAGAGCAAACACACCCCAAACCCAGCAGAGGAAGAGAAATAATAAAGATCAGAGCAGAAATAAACAATATACAATCTAAAAAAACTGTAGAGAAGATTGATGAAACCAAAGGTTGGTTTTTTGAAAAAACAAACAAAATTGAAAACCTCTAGCCAGGCTTCTCAAAAAGAAAAGGGAGATGACCCAAATAGATAAAATCATGAATGAAAATGGAATTATTACAACCAATCTCTCAGAAATACAAGCAATTATCAGGGAATACTATGAAAAATTACATGCCGAAGAAATGGACAAATTCCTAAACACCCACACACTTCCAAAACTCAAACAGGAAGAAAGAGAAAATTTGAATAGACCCATAATGAGTGAATAAATTGAATCAGTTATCAAAAATCTCCCAACAAATAAGAGTCCAGGACCAGATGGCTTCCCAGGGGCATTCTACCAGACATTTAAAGCAGAGATAATACCTATCCTTCTCAAGCTATTCCAAAAAATTGAAAGGGAAGGAAAACTTCCAGACTCATTCTATGAAGCCAGCATTACTCTGATTCCTAAACCAGAGACCCAGCAAATAAAGAGAACTACAGGCCAATATCCCTGATGAATATGGATGCAAAAATTCTCAACAAGATACTAGCAAATCAAATTCAACAGCATATAAAAAGAATTATTCACCATGATCAAGTGGGATTCATTCCTGGGATGCAGGGCTGGTTCAACACTTGCAAATCAATCAATGTGATACATCACATTAATAAAAGAAAAGAACCATGTGATCCTGTCAATCGATGCAGAAAAAGCATTTGACAAAACTCAGCATCCTTTCTTAATAAAAAACCTCAAGAAAGTGGGGATAAAAAACCTCAAGAAAGTGGGGCATACTTAAACATCATAAAAGCCATTTATGAAAAGCCCACAGCTAATATCATCCTCAATGGGGAAAAACTGAGAGCTTTCTCCCTGAGATCAGGAACACGACAGGGATGTCCACTGTCACCGCTGTTGTTGGAAGTGCTAGCATCAGCAGTCATACAACAAAAGGAAATCAAAGGCATCAAAATTGGCAAAGATGAAGTTAAGCTTTCACTTTTTGCAGATGACATGATATTATCCATGGAAAATCCGATAGACTCGACCAAAAGTCTGCTAGAACTGATATATGAATTCAGCAAAGTCGCAGGTTACACTAACAATGTACAGAAATCAGCTGCATTCTTATACACTAATAATGAAGCAACAGAAAGACAAATAAAGAAACTTATCCCATCAACAATTGTACCAAGAAGCATAAAATACCTAGGAATAAACCTGACCAAATATGTAAAAGATCTCTATGCGGAAAACTATAGAAAGCTTATGAAGGAAATTGAAGAAGATAGAAAGAAATGGAAAAATATTCCATGCTCATGGATTGGAAAAACAAATATTGTTAAAATGTCAATACTGGGGTGCCTAGGTGGCTCAGTCAGTTAAGTGTCCAACTTCAGCTCAGGTGATGATCTCGCAGTCCGTGAGTTCAAGCCCTGCGTTGGGCTCTGTGCTGACAGCTCAGAACCTGGAGCCTGTTTCAGATTCTGTGTCTCCCTCTTTCTTTGACCCTCCCCTGTTCATGCTCTCTCTCTGTCTCAAAAATAAATAAACGTTAAAAATTTTTAAAAAAATATTAAAATGCCAATACTACCCAAAGCTATCAACACATTCAATGCAATCCCAATCAAAATTGCACCAGCATGCTTCTCGAAGCTAGAACAAGCAATCCTAAAATTTGTATGGAACCACAAAAGGCCCCAAATAGCCACAGTAATTTTGAAGAAGAAGACCAAAGCAGGAGCCATCACAATCCTAGACTTTAGCCTCTATTACAAAGCTTTAGTCATCAAGACAGCATGATATTGGCACAAAAAAAGACACGTAGACCAAAGGAATAGAATAGAAACCCCAGGATTAGACCCACAAAAGTATGGCCAACTAATCTTTGACAAAGCAGGAAAGAACATCCAATGGAAAAAAGACAGTCTCTTTAACAAATGGTGCTAGGAGAACTGGACAGCAACATGCAGAAGGATGAAACTAGACCACTTTCTCACACCACTCACAAAAATAAACTCAAAATGGATAAAGGACGTGAATGTGAGACAAGAAATCATCCAAACCCTGGAGGAGAAAGCAGGAAAAAACCTCTTGGACCTCGGCTGCAGCAATTTCTTACTTGACACATCTCCAAAGGCAAGGGAATTAAAAGTAAAAATGAACTATTGGGACCTCATGAAGATAAAAAGCTTCTGCACACCAAAGGAAACAATCAACCAAACTGGGAAAAAATATTTGCAAATGACATATCGGACAAAGGGCTAGTATCCAAAATCTATAGAGAGCTCAGCAAACTCCATACCTGAAAAACAAATAATCCAGTGAAGAAATGGGCAGAAAACATGAATAGACACTTCTCTAAAGAAGACATCCAGATGGCCAACAGGCACATGAAAAGATGCTCAACGTCGCTCCTCATCAGGGAAATACAAATCAAAACCACACTCAGATATCACCTCACGCCAGTCAGAGTGGCCAAAATGAACAAATCAGGAGACTATAGATGCTGGAGAGGATGTGGAGAAACGGGAACCCTCTTGCACTGTTGGTGGGAATGCAAATTGGTGCAGCCGCTCTGGAAAGCAGTGTGGAGGTTCCTCAGAAAATTAAAAATAGACCTACCCTATGACCCAGCAATAGCACTGCCAGGAATTTACCCAAGGGATGCAGGAGTACTGATGCATAGGGGCACTTGTACCCCAATGTTTACAGCAGCACTTTCAACAATAGCCAAATTATGGAAAGAGTCTAAATGTCCATCAACTGATGAATGGATAAAGAAATTGTGGTTTATATACTCCATCATTTCTTTACCTAAATGTTGTCCCCACACAAAGGCATTCTTTGATCCCCACACTCAGTTATGCCTCCCTTCTTTCCCTCTCACACTTCCATGGCCTTCACATGAAAGTTGTCTGTGTGACAGTCTTCCCCAATGAGCTTAAGCAGGGACTGGATTATTATTTATTCATTTATCCCCATATCTAGCAGAGTGATTAGTACATAGTAGGTGTTTGATAAACACTTGTTAAACACTTGCTGCTTCATTGAGTGAATGGTCCAATAAATAAATGAATGAATCAAGTTAAATCCATCATCCAGTTGCTCACTTAAAAAAAAAAGCCCATCGTTAATAGTTGACATTTCCTTCGATGTTCGCTGCCACACATATTCACCAAGTGACGTGTATAACTACACAGCCAGGAGACACACAGCATGCAGTTTCTAATATGAGGCCAAACTATTTCCATGCTCAGAATGGAGTTAGCAGAGATTGGCTGCCGATAACATCTCCCGGCTGGAGATTAAGCAACTGAAAGATCTTGCTTACCTTCCCTACCCCTTCTCAGATCATCAGCTTTTGAGGAATAAGTCAAGTTGGTTAAAAATAAATAAATTGCAAAACTAAGTTTCATGACACTCCTACATGGTAATAACTACACCTTGAAAACCCTAAAATGTTCAATGGAAATTTTTACACATTACGATAAGATGTCAAGGCGATTAAGATAAAAAGCACATCAATTTTCCACAAATGAAATATTAAGGCCAAGATAATAGGTCAAAAGGAAACAGGGAAATTTAATTTTTTTACTGTGTTGTTGACTTTTCTTCATCTTCCTTGAATTCATTAGGAAAAGCAGTTTGTTCTTCCCAGAAATGGATCACATGCCCTGTGTAAATCTCTAGCAGCACATATCAGAATATATAATTTTTGTAAAAAGTAATTTGAATCGATCAAAAATAATAACATACTTTTCTTTCAAGGAAAATAAACTGAATATTCTAACCATAGAGAAAAAATTAATTAGAAGATGAAATTAAAACTAGAGAAAAACAGAGCATCCAAATATTGATTAAAATTTCAATTACCCAACTGTCTCTTAAAATACACTGAGAAGCTCAGTAGAACCCAAATGCATGATGTTTGGGAAATCTTGACATTTTCTAGCAAAACCCAAATGCATTCTTATCATTATTTATGTAATATATAAGCAACTCCTCACTTCACATTTGGGGGGAAAGAGTGTTAAACAGAAGCATATTAGAAATGTATCAACCTGGGGCAACTGGGTGGCTCAGTTGGTTAAGCATCCAACTTCGGCTCACATCACAATCTCGCAGTTGGTGGGTTTAAGTCCCGCAGTGGGTTCTCTGCTGTCAGCCTGCTTGGAGCCTGCTTCAGATCCTCTGTCTCCCTCTCTCTCTCTCCCCCTCCCCTCCCCCCGTCTCTCAAAAATAAATGAACATTAAAAGATACATTTCCATTGCAGGAGACTGAAATCTCAAACTGTGGCCTCAACATTGTCATCTGAAAGCTGGTTGTCTATTTCCTGAATTTTTATACTGATCTGGAAGAGAAAGCAAGAAGAGCTAGCACTTTGGGCGTCTCTACACAGGTCCATACTGAACACATTAATTTTAATTAATTTGTATCAACTTGTGATCCAGACATTGGGAGCACTCACCCAGTCCACACTACCCTTTCTAGAATGTATCCCATTCACAGCCCCTTTTGAAGGAAGTGACTCCTTACCACCAGCTGATGTGGCTTAGGTTGAATGCAAACACAAGAAGAACCAGCATGTAGATGGAGAGGGACTAATTAGATTCTTTCTTCTGAGAAGTTGCACTTGGAGATACAGGGGATGTTATTCAGATGATAGTGGACAATTGAATTGAAGTGTCAGGGCAAGTAGAGGAATGTAAAATCATATGAAACTCAACGAGAGAAAAGAAGGAAGCAGAGATAAAGGAGAATTTCATGCCCTAAAAACATAAAGAATGAATGTGTAAAAGAATTTTCTGTTCTAGTGTCCGTCCCCAGGTGGCTTGGCTTATTTCATTTCTTTCCTTATCCTAAAACTAAATTCACCTTAACTTAAACTGGCTTAAATGGGCTTTATCCCTTGCAACCAGTGATGCTATGCTGATATGTTAATTTCTAGAAAGGTCTGTGGCTGAAGATAACCAGTTTCTCCTCCCTTAACCAGTCTGTGTGTGTTCACACATGGCTTGAATGTCTATCAGTGAACTCGTGGCTCCTCCAAATTAGCAACATCATTTCTAATGGCCAGTCCTCACACTTTTAAATTGACAACGGCCATGGAAGCTAATTTTCCAGAATCAGGCAAACTCTCATCCCATTTCTCCCTTGCAAATACGAAATTCAAGCAGCATCTTGCAGAAACAGCCAGGAGCAGGTTATTGCATCTGGGCTTTTGGGACTCAGAGTGCCAATTTCCTAGCACTGATAGGTGAGGTCTTTGAAGCTCCCTTCCTAAAATGGCAGTGCTCTAAATAACACAGTGGAGACACATTGAGATGGATTCACAACTGTCTGCAAAGAAACCTCCTGCTGACGTCAATGGGAGTTTATCCTGAGGGCCTGAGAATTAGGCGCGTATTAATACCTTTTCCTCAGTGATTTCAATCTGATCTAAAAGCTTTAGCTTTTTCTTTCCCGAGAGTGGGTAGGAGAAATGGAGGATGTGACTGTGTGGGAACACTTTGAGGTTCCCTGTGTTTTACTTAGGAATTTTACTTCCGAAGTTCAAGTTGGGAGAAACTTAGCCCTGGTTCTTCTACCTCTATGCTTTGACTCTCACCTCCCCCGCCATCCCCCCGCCCCCAACTCCCTTTTAGTATTACTGCACTTCTCCTGCTTGATTTCAAGTTTCACTGATCATTGGGAAAAGTTCTGAAAGTGACATCGACATTTAAAAGCAGATGGCGTTGCAGATGTTGAATATTTAATCCGTAGGTTTGGGGGTCGTGGTGTACTCGACCTTTTTCTAATTTTTAAATTATTATTATTTTTTACTTTTTAAGAAGTCAGCTTGTTTTTTGGCAGTTTGGGTGTGAGCACTCAAACTGATTAATTTCAGTGTGACTATTAAGTTAGAGAAAACCTTTTAAATACAGACAAAAGAAAAAAAGGCTTATAACACAAAAGAAAGGCTATAGCTTTGGAAATGCATTTTTTTTTCAAACAATATATGTATGAATAACACATTCTCCATTTACCCCATTGGATATTCTTACTGCACAGACTAAAACTCATCATTGGAAAGACATATTTTTCTAATGTTTCAGGTGTCTAACAAAATGATTCTAAAAACACACATAATCTCTTAATTTATTGTCTAAATCAGGACACTTTGAGAATGAAAAGGCATTATAAATAATACACTGGGACAACAGGTATAAACCAGTTTATCTCATAAATAAGGCACCGGTTGTCACCATTTTCCCCCAAAAGATCAAAATCAGTGAAAACAGTTCTCTTCTAGGTTTCTACCATATGCCAATAGGAAAATTCCAATTAAAACAACAAGGTGATGCCACTGCATACCTAATATATCAGTCAAAATCTGGAATACTGACAATGCCAAATGCTTATGAGAACATAGAGCAACAGAAACTAATTCATTGCTTGTGGGAATGCAAATGGTACAGCCACTTTGCAATGGTACAGCCAATGCAATATGGCCCCAGAATACACCTCAGAGTGGGATGATGGGAATATGACAGATTACTGCCTTTTCTTTATTGCTGGCCCTGGCCAAAATGTTGTAAAATTTATTTCAACCGTTGTACTTTACAAGTAGACAACCACAAGGAAACGGAATGTCATAACATTTTTAAGGATCAGACTCAGGTTCACAGCAAAATTAGGAGAAAAGTAATGAAATTTCCTATATGCTGCCCTACTCCCATACTATGACATTTATTTTTTATTGTGGTAAAATACATGTAGCATAAAATTTACTATCTTTAGGAGCACACAGGTGGCTCATTCGGTTAAGCGCTGGACTTCAGCTCAGGTCATGATCTCACGGTTCATGAGTTTGAGCCCCACATTGGACTCTCTGCTATCAGCACAGAGCCTCCTTCAGATCCTCTGTCTCTTTCTCTCTCTGCCACTTCCCTGCTCATGCTGTCTCTCTCTCAAAAAGAAACATTTAAAAAATTACTAGTGTTAAGTGTACAGTTCAGTGGCATTAAGTAGATACACATCATTGCACAACTATCAATACTATCCATTTCTGGGACGTTTTCATCACTCCAAACTGGAACTCTATACCCATGAAAAGGCAACTCCCATACCTCCTCCCACCAGTCCCTAGTCACCATTATTCTGGTTTCTATCTCTATGGATTTGACAGATCTACATGCCTCAGGTAAGTAGAATAATACAGTAAGTGTCCTTTGATAACTGGCTTGTTTCAGTTGGCCTAACTTTTTCAAGGTTCATGTATGTTCTAACATGTACCAGAATTCCATATGTTTTAAAGGCTGAAAAATATTCTAATGCATGCATATACCACATTGTGTTTATCCCTTTATCAACTGACGGACACTTGGGTTGCTTTCACATTTTGGCTATTGTTAGTAATGCTGGTATGAGCATGGGGGAACAAATAACTGTTTGGGTCCTTCCTTTAAATTCTTTTGAGTATATACCCAGAAGGAGAATCGCCAGATAATATGGTAGTTCTATTTTTAAACTTTATTTTTGAGAAACTACCATACTGGTTTCCTTAGCAGCTGCCCCATTTTTCATTCTGACCACTAGTGCACATAGGTTCTGATTTCTTCACAACTTCACCAACACGAATTTTGTAAACATTCTTTTTGTTAATAGGTAGCCTAATTAATGGCTGTAAAGTGGTATCTCGTTGTGGTTTTGGTATTTCCCTAATGATTAGTGATGCTGAACATCCTCTGTGCTTATTTTGCCATGAGTGTATCTTCTTTGGAGAAATGTCTATTCATATTCTTTGCCCATTTTTTACATTGAGTTGTTTTTCTGTTGAGTTGTACCAGTTTTCTTTATATGTTCTAGATATATCTGAGTTAAGTAGATATGGTATAACATAAGGATCTAAAATTTTTTGCATTGTTTTCAATGTCCAGTTTTCCCACAATCATTTTTTTGAAAAGACTTTTCTTTCCCACTGAATCCATTTGGCACCCTTATAAAAATCACTTGACTGTATATGTGAGGGTTTATTTGTGAACTGTTAATCCCATTTATTGTTCTATATACCTGTCTTTGTGCCGCCACCACAGTGTTTCTACAACTGTAGCTTTGCACTAAGTTTTGAAATCAGGAAGGGTAAGATCAACTTTTTTTTTTTCCAGATTGTTTTGGCTATTCAAGGTCCTTTGCAACTCCATATGAATTTTATGATAAATTTTTCTACATCCGCAAAAAAAAGTCAATGTTTAATAGGATTGCTCTGAATCTGTAGATCATTTTGAGTAGTACTGACATTTTAACAATTTAAGTTTTCTAGTCAATGAACATGGGATGCCTTTCTACTTACAGGCATACCTTATTACAGATAGTGCTTTTTTTTTTTTTTTTAACAAAAAGTCTGTGGTAACCCTGAATCAAGCAAGTCTATTGGTGTCATTTCTCAACAGGATTTGTTTACTTCATGTCTCCATGTCACATTTTCAAATGTATTCATGATGATATCAAAAGTGCTGTAATCCTATGATAAAACTTTAACGATTGAGGAGTTGTTTCTATTAATGTTTTCTTAAGATGGGATCTATTCCTGCTGAAGATGCTGTCATGACTGTTGACATTACAACAAAGGATTTAGAGTATTACATAAATTTTGTTGATAAAGCAGCAGCAGAGTTTGAGAGGAATAATTTCAGTTTTGAAAGAAGTTCTGTTGTGGATAAAATGCTTTCAAACATCATCACATGCTACAGAGAAATAGCTCATGAAAGGAAGTCAGTCAAGGAGGCAGATGCCACTGTTGGCTCATTTTAAGAAATTGCCACAGCTGCCTGAACCTTCCGCAACCACCACCATGATCAGTCAGCAATCATCAACATCGAGGCAACACCCTCCACCAGCACAAAGATTAAGACTCACTGAAAGCTCGGGTGATGATTAACGTTGTTTAGCAATATTTTTAAATTAAGGTAAATACATTGGTTTGTTAGAAATAATGCTATTGCATACTTAAGAGACTACAATATAGTGTAATCATAAATTTTATACGCACTGGGAAACAAAAAAATTCATTCAACTTACTTTTTTGCAGCGGTCTGGAACCAAACCTGCACTATCTCTGAGGTGTGCCTGTACTGGTTTCTTCTGTAATTTCTTCCAGCAATGTTTGTAGTTTTCAGTGTACACATCTGTTACCTCCTTGGTTAGTTTTGTTTTCATGTATTTTATTCTGTTAACCCTTTGGAGCCAATGTGGATTGAAAGATATAAAGAAGAAAAAAACCTGTCTTCTTCTCCATTAACACGTGGCCTCAGTACTCCTTAGATGAGGGAAAAATGGCCCTTTAATGCGTTCTTAAACTTCAATACCCCATCTCTGCTAAGATCCTGTACATACTTCCCTCTTTTTCCTGAATTACTGTCTCATCTTTGTTTCTTTTCAAGATGTGAAGTATATCTTGAGATGATTAGACAAATGTGGCCTGACTCTCATATGGGGGATTTTTCTCCCTCATTCATTTCCCAGGTTAATGGTTATGATAATGGGGGCCAATTGTCTGGTTAGTGTAGCTTGGGATGGGGCCTTTAGGGAATCTTCCCAAGCAGCTGCCCAAACTCCTTTTGGAGGTTTCAGGGTGGTTCCTTGTCTTCCCCTGCCCAACATGGATTGCCTATTTTCACTTTTTGCTGGTGAAAAGAAAACGTGTGTCTGTTCATCTGTCTGAGCTGACCAGCTTTAGGATTGGGAGGCTTCTTTCTCTGCCCTCTGGGCTCTTATCTGCCTCTGGCCTTGCTGGTGGAGCCTAGCCTCTTCTACCTTCCCCTTGCCCATTCTGTTTCTGCACCGCCGTGGGTGTGGCTTGCATAATCCACTCCTGTACCACCCTCTGTGCCTCCAGTGCCACCGGCTCCTGGTCCTCCTACCCTCGCTTTCAAGGAGCGACTAGCACTCCAAGCTCTTGGGCCACATCTTTATGAGATTCAAACTGGAGCACCTCCCTAATCAACGGGGTGTCCAGGGACTCCTGCCTGGACTTCAACCACCCACTTCAGATTTTCCCACAAGTGCCCCAGGGAAAAGTTGACAGTGAAGAACTGACTTTTAAGTGGACATAGGTGCATCATATTCTGTATTCAAACTAATTTAAGTGTGTTAGTTTAATTAAGATACACATCTTTAGAGTTATCAGCATTAACTATAAAACCTTAATTCTACCAAGGTTTACTGAAAGCCAAACAAGCATGTGTTATTTCTGTTGCAATTTTTCAGCAAAAAAAATATGACTTCATATGAAGGTTAACTTTTTCTGTCTCAAAGGTTTCATGGGTTATTGTTAAAAAACAAGTAGAATGAATGAATAAATAAAAAGGTTCAGAACTTTCAAAATATTTAGTAACCTAAAACTTTGAACTTTTACTAAGTTAGATGATAAACTGGATTGAATTCACTGGATATATAAGTCTTCTCCAAATAAGATAAAATACTGAAGCTTTGATTACTGATGTAGGTTTGTGTTTTTGGTATCTCATTGCACAGGAACTCAGGATTCTTGGGTCTGTTGGTAAACGTGCCCTGTGTTTTGCTATAAGACTGTACTATGGAAAAGCATGTTTTTAGGAATTGCAAATTATATTTATAAGGTTCAAATATAGAGAATTCTGGTGTAACAAACAGTTCACAACTGGTTACTGATGTTGGAGACAACGGCATAAAAAATTAAATTTCCTTACTACTACAACCCATTGACAAGTTACTCTTGTAACCTCTTCCACTTTCTCTCTCTCTAAAAACAAACAAAAAACCCAAAACAAACAAATAAAAAAACCCACTTCCTTTGGAAACTTCCTTTATCTTTACCCCCCCCCCCAAGATATATGATGATGGCAAACATCCCTCAAGCATATGACCCACTGATACACATCTGAAGGGTTTAATGACTGAGGTTTTACTAAACAGTAATGAATGACGTTTTCTTTTTTAAAAATCTTTTTAAAGTTTATTTATTTATTTTGAGAGAGAGAGAGAGAGAGAGAGACAGAAAGAGTGAGCAAACAGGGAGCAGTAGAGGGGCAGAGAGGGAGACAGAGAATCCCAGCAGGTTCCATGCTGTCAGCCCAGAGCCTGATGTAGCTGGAACTCACAAATCATGAGATCATGACCTGAGCTGAAACCAAGAGTTGGATGCTTAATTGACTGAGCCCCACAGGCACCCCATTAAATGACATTTTCCTAACAGCTAGCCACCTCAAGGTCCTGGAAACCTTGCTTCCAAAATTCCTTAGAGACTTAAGCTATCCCTAACCCCCTCCCAATGTGGAAGTATATAATCAGTCACTCCTCATGACTCCAATGCAGGTCTTTCTGTCCAGGGGACCTGTCCCCATGTTTTAATAAAACAGCCTTTTCACACCTAAGACATCTCAAGAATTCTCTCTTGACCATTTGCTCTGAACCCCAACATTCCATGTCAATTACTGCTTACTTTTCACTGGAAACTAAGGTTTCTGAGATCAAAGTTCTGATAAATATGGTTAGGACACTTGGGGGTGATGGGAGAAGCAAAAGTGTGCAGGAAAGGAGGAGGTATATGAGAAAGATAAAAGGAATCGAAATATATTTTGCTGAGGAAAAAAGAAAGTAATTTTCTCCTAAAATAAGATTATTTAGAGAGAAAAGGCTTAGGACAAAATCTGAATGAAAAAGGAAATTGTACAAGGTTTGTGAAGGGCAGTCTTTGCAAAAGAATTTGATGTGTGGTCAAGAGAAAAGTTCAAATGAATGGACTTTAAAAGTACACTGGTGTAAGATTGACATTCTGCTATTCTCTTTATTAAAAAGACAAAGTTTTCTTGATTTGTGGGTCTGTTCTTAATAGGAATTATAGACAAAGTTTTTTTTTTATCTTCCCAGAAAAACAAGGTTTCTATGTTCTGTCTTACTCATCTTTGATTACTTATGATAGTGAAAACTTCCTCAATATGGGGCACCTGGGTGACTCATTTGGTTGAGCATCCAACTTTTGATTTTGGCTCAGGTCATGTTCTTGGTGCTGTGGGATTGAGCTCTGCATCACGCTCCATGCCCAGCATGGAGATTCTTTCTCTCCCTCTCCCCTACTCACATCCTCTCTCTAAAATAAAAATTAAAATAAAAATAAAAACAAACAACAACAACAAAGCTTTGTCAATATTAAAGAAGCTACGTTTTTATAAATAACTTCCTGTAAAATTCCTTATTGCTCTCTTGGTTAAATGTAAATACTAGTTTTATAATGATCTGTAATCCTACTTAGGTATGAGCTTTAAATTTTCTGAGGTCTTTGACAAGCTTCATGACATTTGAGTTGTAAATGAAGTCTTTTTGATTAATTAGGCTGGTTTATTTGGTATGTGAAGTTATTTGGGAAGCACTGTCAAAGGAATAATAAGCCTTAGGTTGTATTGTTTGGATAAATGCTGTAACTGTTCCAGGAATTATATGTAATTTCTAAAGTTTTAGTATGTTTTGGTATAAGGCCCTCACTTGGTATTCTGATTAGTCAAGTGTTATAGAAATAACTGGATTTCCTTGCAGCTCTATTGTAATGAACTCTTTCTTTAACCATGTTCATTTTTGAGTCTTTTGTCATTTATAGTTATTCTCTAGAAAAATGTATTTAATCTTCAGGAAGACTCATTAAAATGACTTTTGACACAGGGCGCCTGGGTGGCGCAGTTGGTTAAGCGTCCGACTTCAGCCAGGTCACGATCTCGCGGTCCGTGAGTTCGAGCCCCGCGTCGGGCTCTGGGCTGATGGCTCAGAGCCTGGAGCCTGTTTCCAATTCTGTGTCTCCCTCTCTCTCTGCCCCTCCCCTGTTCATGCTCTGTCTCTCTCTGTCCCAAAAATAAATAAACGTTAAAAAAATGACTTTTGACAAATACAGGTTTTTGGTTTTATTTTGTTTTTGAGAGAGAGAGAGGGAGGGAGGGAGGGAGGCAGAGCACAAGTGGGTGAAGAGCAGAGGGAGAGAGAATCTTAAACAGTCTCCATGCCTCATGCGGAGCCTAGTGAGGAGCTTGATCTTATGAACATGAGATCATGACCAGAGCCAAAACAGAGTTGGATGCTTAACCAACTGAGGCAACCAGGTGCCCCCAAGTGCAGGTTTTTGGTGTCTTTAAAATCACAAAACTGAAATGGGTAAGAATTTCCAGAACTAATGGAAAAAGCTGTATTCAAACCAAACAAGAATTAGTAACATGGGACTAAATGAATTGAGAAAGATGATTATAGTTTTTGTGACCCCTGTTTGAAACATTGTTGCTTCTCTAATGTTTGTTCTTTGAGATCAAGGTTACTTCCTCTTAAGATACCCATGATATACAAAAACATTATAAATATTCCTTTGTGAACAAATTGAAGCATTTAACTTTTCTCCCTACCTGAACCCTCTGAAACTCAGAAACTGTCAGTGAATATTCGTTCTTCTGTGGCAATTATAATTATTTGCATAAGTTTAATGAGAATCTGTTCTCCTTGTACCAGGACACCATTGGAAACATCAGTTATATTACCAAAGCTTTGACTGGAATGTCATGTTTGACAGACGTGCATAGAGTCAGATATGACCATACAGTTTTAAGGAACTACGGCTGACTTTATGAAGCACGGAGTCAATAAAGCACCTTTGGAAATGTTGGCCTGATACCTTGCTTATTACAGAGTTCCCAGCAGCCTTACCACGTGAGTAAAGAATGTCACTTCCTGGCAGGTGCAGGAACCTCAGGATATTGTGGGGCCCTTGGCAAGAGGAATTTTCCCAAATCTACAGGCACTGCAGTCAACTCTGATGACTTGGCATGGCCTCTGACCTCAAGAGGTGACTAAAAGTTCAATCTAGATTCCTTTATAAAAAGCTCCAGCAAGACATATTTTAAGAGATATATGATGATCAACCATTATTCCTGATAAGTGTATATAAATAATTATGCCAAGTTTATTAAAACTGGACTTATCTTACATACAAATTAGTCTTTATTTGGCTGGCTATCTTTGATAAAAATGATGGTGATTATAGAGAGAAAATATGCTTCCATAACACATCTTTGTAGATATTAGATTTTAATACTATTTACTGTAAAGTGCACTAGAATATGAATTCTTCTGGGTTTCTGAAATATCTGGCTTTGGCTCTCCAAACTAAAGTTTCCAGTATTTCCTCAGTATCATAATTTAAAGTCATTAAAAACTAAAATTTCCCTTTTCCCTGAAGCCCTGAATATTGATGCTGCACAATTTGGGGTGGACTTCAGAGAAATGGGCACAAAGCTTGTGTATGGAGAATCTTCGTGCTTGTTGCTCTATGGGTCATTCAAAAGGATCACCAGAGACATTTGAATTACAAACCAAAAAAAAACTCATCTGATTCCTGCTGCCTGTTCCCACTCCACCTGAGGATGCTTCAATTCTGACACCTAAAAATCTTCTCATTGGTAGCACTGGAGACTGAGACACTAAGTTTGTAATTTTCTACAACCATTAACTGAAAATTTTCTTTTGTTTCCATAGAAGTTCCACTTATTAATTACCGAATTGCTTGCCGAATAAAACAGTGTATATGATAGCTAACACCACCTGCTACACAATTAAGGCCTTAAGTGACTCTCAAAATAGCATTATGTTATGAAACATTGAAATAACTCAAATGCGTAAAGCAAAATTGAATGGTCTGAGATGTCTTTTTTAAAACATTTTTTTAAAATGTTTTTATTTATTTTTGAGACAGAGAGAGACAGAGCATGAGCAGGGGACGGGCAGAGAGAGGGGGAGATACAGAATCCAAAGCAGGATCCAGGCTCTGAGCTGTCAGCACAGAGCCCGACACGGGGCTCAAACTCACAGACCATGAGATCGTGACCTGGGCCGAAGTCGGACGTTTAACCGACTGAGCCACCCAGGTGCCCCAAAGAAGAGGTTTTTCTTTTTTTTTTTCAATGTTTACTTATTTTGATAGAAAGTGAGTGAGTGGAAGAGGGGCAGAGAGAGAGAGAGGGACAGAGGACCTGAAGCAGGTTCTGTGCTGACAGCAGAGAGCGCAATGTGGTGCAAGAACTCACAAACCCTGAGATCATGACCTGAGGTGAAGTTAGATGCTCAACAGACTGAGCCACCTAGGCGCCCCTTGAATGGTCTGAGATGTCTTAAGAGCAGCAGGAGGAACATGCTTCATGATGAAAACAGAATGTTCTGTATGTTGCAGATTATCACAACAATGTAAACACGACTGCTAAAAGATACGGATTGGTGTTTTAAACGACCTCGCTCTGTAAACTCCTGGACTGGAAGAGGATTTTGGACAAATATCAGGTCTTTTTATTGGGCTTCTTTTTCTCATATTAATCTTATATTGTTGTGTTTTCTGATGTTTGTCTGCCTGGTGCCGAGACTCCTTCACTGCCACAACTTCCGGCTGACAGATGATCCTTTCTACTCAAGGAAATGCATATATATTGTCTACCTTGTACTGGGCTGCCTCTGCTTTTGGTTACTCCAGTATATAAATTCCCCAACTGACCAATGTCCACCCATAGGTAGAGACATCCCTATGTCCCTATTCAGCAGGAAGAAGATACAGAAGAGAAGACCTTCCACCCTCAGCAATCCTAAAGATTTAAAGGTCAGGGGGAAAATGATGAGGAGAACAAGGCAAGAGAAATGTAGATAAAATTAAATTTCCTTAAAACTTGCAGCTCATTGATAAGTCCCTGAGATATGCAGCATGTGACATCCCTCAAGGAACTCACAACTGCCTTAATGTTAATGCTTTACTAGAGACTAAAAGCAACCTCAGCTTGACAATAGCCAGGCCTCCAGGATCCTGTAAATTTTCTCTAACATAAGGAAATCCCTTTGGAGACTTCTGTAATCTCTAACCAACTCCCCATCCCCAACTTAAAAATATATTATCAGTTATGTTTCACAATCACAGAGTGGCTCTTTCTGCCACTGAGTGGTCCTGTTCCTGGGCTATAATATAAAACACCTTTTTGCACTGTAAAATGTCTGAAGAATTCTTTGTTGGCCCTTGTGCTCAATGACCCCACATCAGTTATACTATTTACTTATTGTTTGTATGGTTACTGTTTGGTTTTCACAATGCAGTGGAAGCTCCATCATACAGACTTTTTCTTGCTCTGCATCCTAACACTAATCCCTAGCACCATGCAGGGATGTTCTCATTAGGACACATAAACCAACAACAACAAAATGTGATCACTTTCTATTCTCAAGAGAATGGGCAGGACAACATATTCACTTATTCTTTGGCCAGCCCTGCGCAAGTAAGCCAAAGGATACTGGATGGCTGTTGAAATGGGAGAGAGGGCTACAGAGAAGGAACATGGGAGAAAACCAAACACAGATGGCTTTACTGACCCTGAAGTTGGAACTCAATTTTCATTTCCTTTTGACACTGATGTATCTACATTAGGGCACATGCTGGGCCTAGCCTAGGATCCCAAACATCCCTCTAAGGGGTTTGGAGATTTTTTCCCCTCTTAATTCATTCCACTATGGATGCTTATTATCACATGTTAACTTTCTAGGCTGCTGATAAAGCTACACTTCAAATCTGAACAATGGAGGTAAGCCTGTCTTAGCCCTCATTTGAAACAGTCAAATCTTTTCTCTTCTTCTCAATATAGTACATTTCCTGAGGGCTACGTTCCAGTTAAATAAAGACCAACTCCCAAGCTCTTTCTACTACCTATTTTCAACCTTTGCAGCCCCGTGCTGCCCTCAAATTCTGGGATTACCTCAAGCAGCTGCACAACCCACAGGGTGGGAAGACTCTTGCTCTCTTGCAGGCTAAGCTTGAGAACAAAGTTTTGATTTCTTTGACAACCTGGATTTATTTTCAGAGATATTAGAATGACTCACGTCTCCTGACATTTGTTTCTATAAAGACTAACTTTAAAATGTCACACTTCCAACTCTGTACAAAGAGCAAGAGAAAAGCTGCAAAAGCAATTGAACCTGAAGAGGACTCCACTTGAGACTTGCTTTCATCCTGCCTTGTCTGCCCTCCCTTCCCTTCTCTTCTGAGATTGATATGCCTCTCCTGACCACCCCCACAGAGCCATATCCTGCAGGTGTGTGTTTGTGTGAGTGACCAAACAATGGACCTCTGTGACCAGGAAGGCACTAACACAAGCCAAAATAAAAGTGAGCCCTTGTTTGCATCACTGCCTCTGCACATGAATTGCTGACTCCAATATTATTAACAGAGTATACAGATGGCTCACAGAAATGTTAAAAATAATTGAAGGACGTACAACACAGAACATTGTTCCTGATACAATGCTCAGTACCTTGCACCTCCCTTTTATTTTATTTAAATTTCTCAAGGGCAGTCGACAGACTTGAAGCAAAGAGGATAACAAAGAGTATGAGGCAACTGATAAGTATGTCATGAAAGATTTCCATATGAAGTGGAAAAAGAAAAAGGCTCCAAAGTGAATAGATAAAAAAAGATAGGGAGAAACGGACAAAAATACAATCATATTTCCCAATGCAAAGCTTATTGTGGAGCTGGAATTATAAAGATTTTCTTTGCTCTGGCAAAAATTTTTAATTTCTACCTGTTACTTCTAGAATGAAAAAACAAAGTACAGCAAACTTGAAAAAAAATGCAGTTTTCACAATGTTCTCTAAGTGAATATGTGTGTCTACACTTAAAATGTATTTACTTGTAATGTTTGTGAATTCCTGGATCGGTTACACTAAAGGATTCTTGTTGGCCATAAGCAAAGGCTAGAAACAGAAATCTACTCCAGCTTAGGATACCAAAAAGATATTCTAGGAACCAGTTGGGAGAGCAAGAGAATGGATTCTGGCTGCCAGAGAGATGCAGTACAAGTCTGAAACTGCTGAGAAAGGTCTTCTCATATATCCAAATTAACTAGAGAATAAGAGGAATAACTCAACCTGGGAATAGTGACCGTACTAAGCAGCAAATAGATGTGAAATATTTGCCAAGCATTTATCATACACTAAATGTCCATACCTAAATTATATGAGGAAAACACAAGAGATTTAACAAAGTGTGCCAGTTTTTAAGGCATGCACAGATACCCACCGTTCAAGACTTGAAAGATGTGAGGCCATTGTACATGCAAAAGAATCTTATGTAAGGGGAAACCAGGGGGAATTTTACAAAACCCAAGACGACAAGGAGACTATTACTGAATCCTGAGGACAAGAGAAGAAGGAGTAGTATTAGGAATGGGAAAATCAGTCTAGTTGGTTAAAGATGGATAGCATTACACTTTGAAATAAGCTGCATTTCAGTGTATTTAATGTTTCCAAAGCCATTCATAAATTCTCAATAAATATTGTATGACAAATGAATGATTAATAAGCGAATGAGAAAAACAGTATATTGTGAAGTGTACTGTATACATTTAAAGATGGGGGTGAGGGTTGAAATCTTGTGTGCAACCTGCCTCTCCGACAATTTACTTATTCCCAGCAGGGTCATGCCATGAGTATTAAAGACTAAGATTGTACCTTACACTTAGGATGAGGAATTTCTCAAGTCCCTGTTTTCCAGCATCTGATTCAAAAGGTCTTTCTTCAGATCTCCTTTGCTCTTCATCTTAATCCCCCCCGCCACCCGTTCCTGTTCTTTGTCTATGCCTGTTTGATTTGTTGACTCATTTTTAGGTTCTGTCTAGCCTAAAATGCTTTAGACATTGTCTTCACTCTCCCATCACCTGTCATGGTGCTGTCATCACCTGTCATTGAGTAGGGGCAATGCCACCACTGTTCTTGTACCCAGAATTCCAGGACCCAGCCCTGACACTCTTATCTGGAAAAAGGTTTCCTGAATTGGTTAGGAGTCCACTCTACTGAGGTTATATTGAGTCAGTTAGGATAGAAGGCTGGATTCCAGTCATGGTAACTCCATTAATTAATTCTGGATTCTAGAATTCAGCTGTGAACAAGACAGATATAGTCTCTGCTCTCATGGAACTTACATTCCAATGAAGGAGAAAATGATAGTAAGTTTGGAGAGGCATGAAAGAAATCATTAAACGGTGGTAAGGTTCAGCAATGCTATGATCCCACTTCTGTGTGTTAAGAGATTACTTGCTTCTGTGCACAGGAGATGTGTTGAGGGGGCCAGGAGTAGACCGTAGATGGTCAGTTAAGTGACATGAAAGTAGACCAAAGTAGAAAACACAGTAGTTGGGACAGAGAGTGGAGATGGGCAGATATGAGTGTACTAAATATGTATTTTGGAAAGTAAATTTGACAGGACTTGTTATTGCAATGGAATTGGGTGACAGGAAGCAAGAGCAAGGATTCCTGGGAAATTAGTGGAGTCTCGGGCTCTACTGGCTTGGTATTTGAATCACAGCAGCAAGGGAAGACTGACTTGAATATTCATATTAAAACCAGTCAGTTTCCACTCAGCAAATTTTTCAGTGTAAATTTTTGCCCTAATAGAAGTAAGCCAAACTCACATCTCTGTCATTTGGCAGTACTTAGACTAGAAGTTGGTCCAAAACTGTGAACATACAGTGCCCAGATTCAAGACCATCTGTTGGGTGGGATACAGCTCATTCAGAAGCAGATCATCTAGATTTAGTAGTGGCCAGATGCCAAACAAAGATGAGACAATTATAAACCAAAGAGAGCAGTTGGTGTTTCCCTGAAAGAGGTGAGTTTTGAAGAAAGGTCATAGCGATTCCTATTCTTTGAATTGTGTCCTCTAGTGGCTTAAAAAAAAAAAAAAGTAAACGATTGTAGGAAGCTCTTTGAAATAGCAGGGTGAATGACATCTGTCTTGGTCTATGAAAGTATTTGGCCACCTGGTTGACTTTTTACTTAAAAGGCAATTATCTCCAGGTCATTATTTCTGCTGAGAGATCATGACCAAATTTACAGATGTCAGTAGATGGACCTCCATATTGGATTTCCATCCTCTGGGCTGTAAAAGGGCTACAGAAAAATTACCTTGTGTACCCAGGGGATGCTGCATTTTGTCATGAAGTCCCCAAATATTAAATAGCTAAGGGAAGTTCTCTTCAGCTCACTTAGTCCATGCTGTCAAAGCTATACATGATTTCTTTACTTGTCTCCCCAGAAGTTCCAAAGAATACAGAGGAGATAGGAGAAAATTTACTCTCCTCCAGTTCAAGGGTCCCATTATACAAGTGGTCTACTTTTTAAAAAAAATTATTTTGACAGAATTCAAGAAAGAAAATCAGGCATAAAGACAGTGATGCAAGTATTATGGTGACCATAGTTGAGAAAGATTGCTTTGTGTTTTTTAATGATTATTTATTGATTTTGAGACCGAGGGAGGGGGGGGGGGAGGAAGGGAGAGGGAGAGAGAGAAAGGGAGAGAAAATCCTAAGCAGGCTCTGCACTCAGTGCAGAGCCCAACATGGGGCTCAATCCCATGACTGTGAGATAATGACCTGAGCTGAAATCAAGAATTGGATGCTTAACTGACTGATCACCCAGGCACCCCAGAGACCACTTTGAAAGATTAGAGGGTGATAAAATACTTCCATTACCAGAGTGTCTTCTATGCATTTGGTTATGTTAGATATTTTAGACCTAATTTTTCTACTTAAATTTCACAGTGACTCTTTAAAATAATTGTTGTTCCTATTTTATAAAAGAGGAATCTAAGACTCAATCAATCTGTGGATCCAAGGATCGAAAGAAAATATTCCAGTTGAGTCAAACAAATGAGAAATATATGTATGAAAATGGCAATAAATACTAGGGTTAGACACGGATTGTTCTTTTGGACCCCCAGGCAATCCTAAGACACTGTCTGCAAGAAAGCTAACTTCATGGAATTTCATGCCTCTCTGAACAAACTATGCCACTGAGGTCTCTGTCACTCAAGTGGTTGAGGTAATATGAACAAAACAACTTGAATTATTTTATTCTCTCCACCCACTTGCCTAATGTGTAGCAATCTGATAAATATATTTGTCCTCTTTCTCCAGTATACAAAAGTTCAACCTTGTCACTATAGCATTATCATGTCTTACTAGATTAAGACTTCTCTGTTCTGGATTTATTCAAATAAAAGCCCTTGTTAATATATAAATATTACCTTAAAAAGTCAAACAAAGTAAAGATACAATAGGTAGTTTAAGCCAGTATGACTAAATTAGTTTTGACAAAGGAAAGAACAAGAACACAAAGCAGTGAATAGTGTGTGTTGTGGAGTCAGGGTTGGGGTGTGTGGAAGAACGGTTTATTTAGAATTTAGTATAAAGGGAAGGCAGGAGTGGAGGAGGGAGGAAGGGAGAGAATGAGGGAGAGAGAAGATGGCTTAGGAGGATGGAGGAGATAAGAAAGAGAAGAGGGCAGGAGGAAGGCAACAGTAATATCGTTGAGTGTAAGATGCATCTGCCTCACAAATTTTATGTAAATGGCTCAATGTACAAGTACAAGGACACCTGATTCTTTAACCCATTTGTGTTTAGACTGCTCTCTTCTGAAGGACTGACGTTACATGATCAGGGTGCTTTTTTATAAAGGGTGAATTACTTTTAAAATAATTATCTCTGAAAATATACTACAAGGAGACTAATCTATGGGACTCTCAGTTAAATATATCTTTGCTCCTTTGAAACTTCATTAGTCATTCTTGAGAAGGGATGCTGCTGTTTTAAGTTTGCATACCAAAAGAAGAGGAAGGAAAAGAAAGAAGAATCATTAAGCTGCCCAGATTTATCTTGGGCTGGGTGATCCAATTTCCAGGGCTGATGAATGTAACCTTTTCTTCCAATGATCTAAAACACAGGAAGGCAGCAGTCATTGTAGAGATTATCCTGGTGTAGGTAGCTTTACCTGTCTTTTGGTTTTTGTATATTGCTAGAAAAAATGTGTTATTTCTTGAGATTGCTGAAGCCTTAGAGACCCACCTGTGCTGTCATGGTTTTCCAGGCTCACTGAAATGTGACTTACTGTTCTTTCCTCTCTGTTCAACAAATATTTATGGACTGTCACCAAGTGCCAGGGAGAAGACTCAGCACTAAGACTGAAATAATCCATAAGGCATAGTTTCTGTCTTTGAGGAGCTCACTTAATTGTCCCCAATATTTAAGGTTTTCTTCATGCCTAATAATTCTGAATGTTTTGTTGCTAATTTATATTTCAATGTTGTAGGGGCAGCCTAAGTAAACTGATTATTTTCACTGAGATACTTTATTTATTGTTGACCCATGGCCAATGGGTCAGTGGTGGTACTATAGCCATTTTGGTGCATGGACTGAACAGTAAAATCTGAACTCTTGACTGTTATTCACCAGTGCCAGCCCCCCAGCAGTGACCCTGAATCTAGTCTTTTCTAACTTGCAGATCTCTGGATTAGTGTCTATTAAATACAACTGTGAGCCTCCACTGGGTAGGAGCAGGAAAATGGTCACTTCCATCCATCACACTGTGTCAATCAAGATACACGTACAGTATAACTATGCTTGAATGACAAAAGATTGAAATGAAGAGGTCTGCTTTATAACCTATTTGATTTTTAAATATAATACTTTAAGGTGCTAATTTATGATGAAGTTTATAATAATAAATGAGTGATAAGAGGAAAAATTAAATGACACAAGGAGAAATATACAACATTTGTACTGGAATACTAGTACATTTCTCTTGATAACTAATAAACCAAGAAAACAAAAAAAGCCATCAAGACTACAGAACAATGGAACACTATACTTACAAAATTGACCTAATCTACTATATACAACTCTGTATATAAGTCTCTAAAACACGCACTCTTTTTAAGTACACATTTACTACATTGACAATATAAAAGGTGGTTAGTCTCAACAGATTTAGGAAAATTCAAAACATACCTGATATGTTCTCTGACCACTTTAGAATGGAATGATGTTAGAAATAATTTAAAAATCTAGAAAATTCTATCATATTTGGAAATTTTAAAATACACTTTTAAATAACTCATGGTCCAATGAAGAAATTACAAATGACAATCAAAAAATCTTTGGAACTGAATCATAATGAAAACAACACATCTGAAAACACGTGATATATATCTAAATCCATGCTCAGAGAGATATTTATAGATGTTAATGTATATGCTATAAACGACAATCAATTATTTAAAGCATCCATTTCAAAAAATTGGAAAACAACAGAAAATTAACTCAAAAAATAAAAAAATAATAAAGATAAGAAGTAGAGGAATTAACAATAATACTGTAAGGATAAAGTGAAAAACTTTCTGGCTATATATGGGTGGAATGGACAAAATCCTAGAAAATCACAAATCACCAAATGTGTCCCCCAAGAAAAACATACCAGTCCTATATCTATGAAATAAATTGTATTCATCACCCAAAACCTTCCCCAAAAGAAAACTACATGCTCAGATGCTTTCTTATAAATGTTTCATGATTTATAACCAACGGTTAAAGAAATGATAACATCACTGTTATAAAACTTTTCTAGAGAGTAAGATTGGAACACTTACCAAAATGTATGTCATCTGTGTGATCTTGATATCAAAACCTAGAAAAAAAGAAAAAAATAAGAGACTATGATTTTTTTCAAAATTCCGTGTGTGTGTGTGTGTGTGTGTGTGTGTTTAAATTGGCAAGCTATTTCTATAATGTATACATAAACCAAAAGTCCCCCAATAACTAAGACAGTCTTGATGAAGATGAGCACATATGGAAGACATATGATGCCATATATGAAAACGTATTATAAACTACATTAAGTCAGTCCTCGCTTCGGCAGCACATATACTGAACTACATTAAGTCATATGCTATTTATCTAAAGGTAAACAATAAGCCAATGATTTAGAATGGAGATTCTAGAAATAGGTCCACACACATGTAGACATTTGGATTATAAAAATTAGGATTATAAGTAAATACTGTTCAGAAAATAGTGCTGGAATAATGAGGTATCAGTGAGGAAGTGGAAATCTGAATTCTAGCTCATAATGAAACACATTCCATGTGAAATTAAACATAAAGGGTAAAGTATAAAATATAATTTTTATATTTTGAATTTTTAATCTTGACAAAAAAGCATTAATTTGACTATATTAAAATTTTTTAAATATTTATTCATTTTTGAGAGAGAGAGAGAGAGACAAGAGTGTGAACAGAGGATGGGCAGAGAGGGAGACACAGAATCCAATGCAAGCTCCAGGCTCTGAGCTATCTGCACAGAGACCAACGTGGAGCTTGAACTGAACTCATGACCCGTGAAATCATGACGTGAGCCGAAGTTGAGTGCTTAACTGACTGAGACACTCAGGAGCCCCTAATTTGACTATATTAAAACTGGAATATTTCATTAGTATAGATTCCATTAACAGAAAAAGGCAAATCCACAAATTAGAACACACTCAACAATTATATCTGATAAAGGGCTCATTTCTAAAATGTATAGAGAACTTCCACAAATAAATAGAAAAAGTCAAATAATTTGAAAAATTTTCAAAAAAAAAACTTGAAGAGGAACTTCAAAAATTAGCACATCCAAATGACAAATGAGCACTGAAAAGATGTACTTCTTCCTTGATAATCAAAGAAATGCAGATTACAACCACAATGACAATCGCTATGCATCCACCAATATGACTAAAACTAAAAAGACTGGCAGTGCCAAGTGTATACGAGAATATAGAGTAAGTCAACTCTCATACATTGCTGAACAGGGATATAAATCGCTAAAGTCCTTTGGAAAAGTCTTTAGCAGTATTTACTAAAGTTGAAACATACACATATTCTTTGCCTCATATGTTTTAGTCGTAACTCTATCCAACAAAAATACATATGAATGAACAGTTGTAATAGCACCAAACAGGATATATAATTCAAATGTATACCAATAGTAATTGGGGGGAAACGTTGTACATTACAGGGTATGTTATACAGCAATGAAAATGAATAAATTCTAGTTTAATTCAACAGTATGGGTAAGTATTAGTAGCATAATATTGAACAAAAGACTCCATACATGGAGGAAGAGAGGCAGGAAGATTGTGGAGTAGGAGGATCCTAAGCTCCACTTGCTCAATGGACACTGAGATAACACCTGGACCTGTGCAAGTAACTCTGAAAACAACATTAAGATTCAAAGAATAGACCTGTACAGTTAATCCTAAAGAGGAGGCCACATCATTCAGGCTAGGAGGGACAGAGATAGGCAGGGAACCAAATCCCTGGTGAGACCAGCACAGCTAAGAGGGACACTACAAGCAGGAAGAAGCAAGACACTCAGATCTCACACAAGATACCTCTGGCACAGGAGACCTACACTGGGGGAAATAAATCCCCATAATATCTGGCTTTGAAAAACAGCAGGGTTTAACTTCAGGAGCTTTGAAAATCAGCAGAGCTTGGGGTGCCTGGGTGATTCAGTTAGTTGAGCATCTGATTCTTGATTTTAGCTCAGGTCATTATCCCAGAGTCATGGGATTGAGCCCCATGTCAGGCTCCTCCCTGAGCATTGAGCCTGCTTAAGATTCTCTCTCTCTCTCTTTCTCCCTCTCCCTCTCTCTCTCCCTCTGCTCCTCTTCCCAACTCATGCCCACCCGCCCTCCTAAATAAATAAATAAATAAATAAATAAATAAATAAATACATAAAATTAGCAGAGCTTAATTGTGGGAGAGCTGGAGGGTGAAAGGAAATTGGAATATATGCCCTTAAAGAGTCAACATAATAAATACCTCAAAGCCCAAGACCTAGCCAGAAGCAGCAGTTTGTAAAGTATCTGGGATAAAGTGAAGGAGATCTACTGACTCATCTCCGAATGTGTGCTGTAGAACAGGGACCTTCAGGAACTTTCTCTAGAGACAATAGCGTTATGGGTGCCATTTCTCTCACCCTCCCCAGCCTAGATAACCAGACATTTCCAGGGGGCAGTTCTGCCCTGCCACAGTACTCTTGCACTGCAGACCTGCCCAACATGCTTGTTTTGGCATGCATTCCTCTAAAAGGGCTCCTGCCCCACCATACCCTCAAGGCAGCCCCAGCAGGGATAAGCACCATTGCAAAGTGACTCCTGACCTGGGAAGGCAGACAGTTAACCCCACACACCAGTGCACTCATAGTTCCAGCAGTGTGGCTCTTAGCTGGTGGCACAGGGAGCAGCTACTGCCCTTCAGTGCCCAGCATCTGTGGCAGAAGCTAATTGTGGACAGCTACTCTGAATACTGGCCCCACTCACCAAGGAGAGCCTCTCATTTGACCATGCATGAAATAAGCCCTACCCTTTAGTGTTCCAGCAACTGTGGCAGACAGGCTAATTATACAAGCTAGGCTGACTGCTGGTTCTACCAACTAGAGTCTTACTTGGTGATCTCATACAGATCTTCCAACAAATCTTGTCTAATCTGCTCACAGAAGGCAAAGCAGATCACTGCAGCAGGCTGGGCTGAAGGCAATTATGGCTCAGCCACAACAGTAGAGTGCATGCAGGCCACACAATGGGCATTCCTTGGGCGCCTCATTCTGATGACCAGGGTAGACTGCACTACAGGGCACTGCAAGACCTCTTTTATGGGAGACCACTATTCTCAAGAGCAGGAGACACATCTGACCTACCTAATACAAAGAAACACACACAGAGAATTAGATAAAATTGTAAGAGGAATATGTCACACATAAAAGAACAAGACAAAATCACAGTAAAAGAACTACATGATATGAAGAAAAGCAAAACGTCCTGATAAAGAATTTAAAGTAATGATTATTAAGATCTCACTGGGTTTGAGAAAAGAGTGGATAAACTCAATCAGAACTTGAACAAAGAGATAAAAAATACAAAAAAGATCTAGGCAGAAGTGAATAATTTAATAAATGAAATAAAAAATTTACTAAAGGGAATCAACAGCAGATTAGAGGATGGAGAAGAACAGATCAGCAATCTGGAAGACAGGGTAATGGAAAGTAACTAAGTTAAACAGCAAAAAGAAAAAACAATAATGAAAAATGAGGATAGGTAAGGGAACTCAGCAACATCACCAAGCATAGTAACATTTTCATTATAGGCATCCTAGAAGAAGAGAAAGAGAAGGGGGCAGGAAATTTACCTGAGGAGATAACAGTTGAAAAACTCCCTAATCTGGGGGAAAATAACACAGACATCCATATCCAGGAGTCATAGAGAGCCCCTAAGCAGTAGTACCCAAGGAGGGTCACACTGAAACACATTTTAATTAAAATGGCAAAAAAGTAATGATGAAGAGATAATTTTAAAAGCAACAAGAGAAAAAAGTTACGTATCAGGGAAATCCCATGAGTCTATCAGCTGAATTTTCATCAGAAATTTGCATGCCAGAAGAGTGCAGCGTATGTTCAAAGTGCTGAAAGGAAAATCCTACAACCACAAACAGTCTACCTGGCAAATTTGTCATTTACATGGGAAAGAGAGATGAAGAGTTTCCCAGGCATAAAATTTAAAGGAGTTCATCACCACTAAACCAGTCATACAAGAAATGTTAAAGGGAATTCCTTGAGTGGAAAGAAGAGGTAAGAAATTATGAAAAAAATTGTGAAAGGTAAAAAATTTCAGTTAAAAACATATATATTAAAGGTAGTAGATTATATCAATTATAAAGTCAATAAGAAGGTTAGAACACAAAAGTAGTAAAGTCAGTTTTATCTACAAAAATTAGTTAAGGGATACACAAAATAAAAAGATGTAATATATGCAATCACATGCATAAAATTGTGGGGGGGACTAAAGATTTAGTGCTTTTGGAATGTATTCAAACTTAAGTAACCATCAGCTTAATATAGACTACTACAAACATAAAATGCTATATATGAACTCCATGATAATGTCAAATCAAAAACATATACAAGTTATACTAAATATAAAGGGAAAGGAATCCAAAAACAACAGTAAAGAAAGGCATCAAACCACCAGGGAACAGAACAAAAGACACAGAAAGGAACAGAGATGAACTAAAACCAAAAACAACCAGAAAGCAATTAACAACATGGCAGTAAGTACATACCTATGAAGAATTACTTTCAATGTAATGGACTAAATGCTCCAAGAAAAGACAGGGTGACTGCATGAATAAAACAAAACAAAACAAGACCCATCTATATGCTGCCTACAAGAGACTCACTTCAGAGCTAAAGACACATATAGACAGTGAAAGTTCAGAAAAACACACAGCACGCAAATCAGGGAAAAAAAAAACTTGGTGTGGTAATACTTATCTCAGACAAGATAGACTTTAAAACAAAGTCTCTAGTTAGAGTCAATGAAGGGACCTGCATAATTATAAAGGGGTCAATCCAACAAGAGGGTATAACATTACAAATAACTATGCAACCAACATTGAAGGACTTAAATACATAAAACAAACATTAACAGACATAAAGGGAGAAGTTGACCATAAGAGTAACAACAGAGGACTTTAACACCTTACTTAACATCTATGGATGTTAAGAAAATTAATAAGTAAACAGTGGCTTTGAACAACACCTTAGACTAGATGGACCTAAGGGTTACGTACAGAACATTCCATTCCAAACCAAGAGAATGCACATTCTTTTTTAGTGCACATGAAACATTCTCCTGGATAAATCACGTGTTAGTCCACAAAACAAGTCTCAGTAAATTTAAGAAGACTGAAACCACAAAAAGCACCTTTCTAACCATACAGGATGAAATTAGAAATCAATTTCAAGAAAAAAAATGGAAAAAACACAAACATACAGAGGACAATCAACATGCCACTAAACAATGAGTAGGTTAACCAAGATATTAGAGAGTCAAAAATTACATGGAGACAAATGAAAATGAGAACATAAAGGTACAAAATCTTTGGGATATAGCAAAATAAATCCAACTGGGTTTATTATTTTTTTTTTAGCAATATAGGCCTTTTTCATGAAACAAGAAAATTTTCAACTAAACCACCTAACCTTATACCTAAAGGATCAAGGAAGGAAAAACAGAGCCCAAAGCCAGTAGAAGGAAGGAAATATAAAGGATTAGAGTAGAAATAAAGGAAATAACGACTATAAAAAGAATAGGAAATATAATGAAACCAAGAACCCATTCTTTGAAAAGATAAACAAAATTGATCATTAGCAAGACTCATCAAGAAAATAAGAGATCCTAAATTAAAATCACAAATAAAGGAGAAATAACAACCCACACTACAGTACTATCAAAGATTATAAGAGATTATGAAAAACTATATGCAAATAATGTAAACAACCAAGTAGTAAATTCCTAGAAATATACTTTTTTCAAAACTGAATCACCAAGTAATACATAATTTGAACAGACCAATTAGCAGTAACAAAATTGAATTGGTAATCCAAAAACCCTTGGCAAACAGAAGTCCAGGACCAGATGGCTTCAAAGAGGAATACTACCAATGATTTAAAGAAGAGTTAATGCCTATACTTTTCAATATATTCCAAATAATAGAAGTGGAAGAACAACTTCTAAATTAACTCTACAAGGCCAGTATTACCCTAATATTAAAACCAGACAATGACATTACAAAACAAGAAAAGTATAGGCCACTATCTTTGATGAACATAGATGCAAAAATCCTCAACAAAATATTAGCAAACGAAATTCAACAATACATTAAAAAAATCATTCACCGCAATTAAATAGGATATATTGTAGAAATGCAAGTGTGGTTCATCATTTGCAGATCAATCAATGTGAAATATCATTAATAAGAGAAAGGACAGGGGCACCTGGTTAAGTGTCTGACTCTTGATTTCGGTTCAGGTCATGATCTCTTGATTCATGAGATCAAGCCCTGCACCAGGCTCTGTGCTGACAGCATGAAGACTTCTTGGGATTCTCTTTCTCAATCTCTCTCTCTCTCTCTCTCTCTTTCTCTTTTTCTCTCTGCCCCTCCCCCACTTGCTCACATGTATGTGCTCTCTTTTTCAAAATAAATAAACCTTAAAAAAAGTTTCCCTCATAAAAAAATAAGAAAATGGAAACAAATCACATGATCCTCTCACAAGGCACAGAAAAACTGACAAAATGCAACATACACTTATGATAAATACTCTCAACAAAGTGGGTTTTCAGGGAACATACCTCAACATAATAAGAGCCATATAGAAAAACCCAGAGCAAACATCATCTTAATTGGTGAAAAACTGAGACCTTTTCCTCTAAGTTCAGGAACAAGACAAGGATGTCCATTTTTACCGTATTCAACATAGTACTAAAAGTTCTACCTGCAATGATAAGAAAAAGACTGATAAAAGACATCTAATTGGTAGCGAAGAAGTAAAATGGTCGCTATCTGCAGATGGCATGATACTGTATATAGAAAACTCAAAACAACAAAAATCTATTGTATCTGACTGTTGAATTTAGTAATGTTGCAGGTACAAAATTATAATAATGAAGTCTGGTGCACTTCTGACACTAATGACAAAGTAGCAGAAACAGAAATTAAGAAAACAATTTCATATGCAATTGCAGAAAAAATAAAAAACCTAGGAATAAGTTTAACTAAGGAGGTGAAAGATCTATACTTTTAAAGCTATAAGACACTGATAAAAGAAATTGAAGACAACACAAATAGAAAGATATCCAATGCTGAAAAAATGAAGAATATTATTAAAATGTCCACACTACCCAAAGAAATCTACAGTTTCACTGAAATCCCTACCAAACCCCAACACTAGTTTTGACAGAGTTACAACAAATAACTCTAAAATTTCTATGGAACCACAAAAGACCTCGATTAGCTGAAACAATCTTGAGAAAAAAGAACAAACCTGGAGTTATCGCATTCCCAGATTTCAAGATATTCTACAAAGCTATAGTAATCAAAACTGTTTGTTACTGGCACAAAGATCTACACAGAGATCAATGGAACAGGACAGTCTAGAAATAAACCCACATCAGTATCGTCAATTAATCTATGATGAAGGAGGCATGAATATACAATGGGGAAAAGACAGAATCTTCAATAAATGGAGCAGGGAATATTGGACAGATACATGAAAAAGAATGAATCTGGATTATTTTCTTATACTATACACAAAAATAAACTCAAAATGGATTAAAGACTTAAATATAACACCTGAAACCATAAAATTCCTAAAAGAAAACATAGGCGGTAATCTCTTGGACATCAACCTTAGCAACATTTTTCTAGATTATGTCTCCTGAGGCAAGGGGGGGAGAAGTGAAAATAAACTACTTGAAATAAACCTAAATAAAAAGCTTCTGCACAGCAAAGGAAACCAACAACAAAATGAAAAGGCAACCTATCATATGGGAGAAGATATTTGCTAATGAAATGTCCAATAAAGGGTTAATATGAAAAGTAATTAAAGAACTTCTACAACTCAAAGAAAAAAACCAGCAAATTCTATTAAAAGTGGGCAGAAGAGCTGAAGAGACATTTTTCCAAAGGAGCCATTATAGATGGTCCAGAGGCACAAGAAAAGATGCTTAACATCACCAGTCATCAGGGAAATGCAAATAAAAACCACAATGACGTATTACCTTACACCTGTCAGAATGGCTGGTACCACAAAGACAAGAAATAGCTTGTGTTGGCAAGGATGTGGAAAAAAAGGAAACTTCATGCGCTTTTGGTGGGAATATAATCTCATATGGCCACTGTGGAAAACAGTATGGAGGTTTCTCAAAAAATTAAAAATAGCACTACCCTACGACCCAGAGATTGCTACCAGGTATTTATCCATGGGATACAGGTGTGCTGTTTTGAAGGGACACATGCACCCCCATGTTTATAGCAGCACTATCAACAATAGCCAAAGTATGGAAAGAGCCCAAATGTCCATCGATGGATGAATGGATAAAGAAGATGTGGTATATATATATACAATGGAGTATTACTCGGCAATCAAAAAGAATGAAATCTTGCCATTTACAACTACGTGGATGGAACTGGAGGGTATTTTATGTTAAGTGAAATTAGTCAAAGAAAGACAAGTATCATATGACTTAACTCATATGAGGACTTTAAAAGACAAAACAGATGAACATAAGGGAAGGGAAACAAAAATAATATAAAAACAGGGAGGGGGACAAAACATAAGAGACTCAGATATGGAGAACAAACAGAGGGTTACTGGAAGGGTTGTGGGAGGGGGGATGGGCTAATGGGTAAGGGGGCATTAAGGAATCTACTCCTGAAATCATTGTTGCACTATATGCTAACTAATTTGGATATAAATTATTTTTTTTAATTTTAAAAAAGATTAAAAAAATAAAGTAAAATAAAAAATTAAAAATTAAAAGCACTGACAAGGTTTTATGTTTGTTGCCAAGGTTTTAAATTTGGCGTCAGTGATCAGATTTGCAAGTTCTGCTTACAAACCATTAGGCATGTCATCATTTATACGAGACTTAAGAGATAATTGATTTACGCTGTGGGTTTTCTAATAGTATGGTAAAGTTATGTGCAGAAAGAAATCATAATAAGGAAGTAAAACATTTTGAAATGTAAGCCAATTAACAAGACAAAATTTTCAGCTAAAATTTTAAATAAATCAAAGTAGACATAGCAACACACACAAAAAAAGAGGAAAAGAAATATGTTGTTTGTGAACTTTGTAAAAATATAACAAGTTGTAGATAAGACGTTGTCGACGCAGTAAAGCCTGGAAGAAGTTTGGTCTAGCTCAAATCATTGCTTTAATTACTTAAAGACAAATAATTAGAAAAAAAAAACTGGTAGGGGCGCCTGGGTGGCGCAGTTGGTTAAGCGTCCGACTTCAGCCAGGTCAGGATCTCGCGGTCCGTGAGTTCGAGCCCTGCGTCAGGCTCTGGGCTGATGGCTCAGAGCCTGGAGCCTGCTTCCGATTCTGTGTCTCCCTCTCTCTCTGCCCCTCCCCCGTTCATGCTCTGTCTCTCTCTATCCCAAAAATAAATAAACGTTGAAAAAAAAATTAAAAGAAAAAAAAAGAAAAAAAACTGGTAGCTATACACAAACATCTAATAGGAAGACTTAGAATTCAGTGGTAGATTTTATGTATATAAACGTATATAATGTATACATATAATCCTATATAACTAATATAAGAGAAAGCTAAAAAAATGATATTTTAGCGTTTTTATTATGTCCTCCTGTGCTTTATATTTAGAAATATACTCTGAATGCTATAAGAGAGGTGGTAAAAGAGGCCAGATGAATGTGCTGGGCTTAAAATATATATTGAGAGTCACAACAAAACATTTTTAATATAATGAGCATAGTAAGAGTAATGATCCAAAGACCAAGACTTCTGAACCTTGAGGTTGAGCCCACAGAGGCTGGGAGAGAGAAGACCCTGGTAATGCAAACTAAAAAAGACCACCTAGAGTGATAAGCGTAGAGAACTGTGTTTCAGCAGGCAAAGGCAGCTTTTTTGGTTGGTTGTTTGTGTTTTTCTTGAGATTAGAAATCAACTGTATGCAATATTGTTTTTAGTTCGTGGAGGATGAGAACTAAGAACTTATACTTGTATTTAGCAAAACAGAGATAATTTCATAACTTTCTTAATAGCAAATCAGATAAACCCAGATCAGAATGGGCCTCAAGAGAATACCAAGGAAAGACACTGGAGATAGTAAGGAATTTGACTGCATGAGGAAGGAGAGACATGGCATTGTAGATGAGCAAGAAGTGACTACGAAGAAGTATTTTTTTAAGTGGGAGTATTAAAAGCAGGTTTGTAAGTTGGTGAAAAAGATAAAAATATGAATAAAAAATTCTTGATCCAGAAGATTAGTAGAATTTCTGAGGCAATGTTTATGAATAGAAAAGAAAGTGATGCACAGAGTTCGGAATGTGCTTTCATTCCCTAAGGATCATCCAAGATAACAGAAGAGAAGGCAGAGCCCCTGGGAATAGAAGCAGACAGTTGAGTAGATGTAATGGTGGGAATTTGTGGAAGTTTTCCGAATGGTTTTCTTGATTCTCCTCCAAGAAGATATAGTTTGTCAGAGCTTAAGAAACCCATTAGTTGACTCTTAAAACTTTATGATGATGAATCCTGTCATAGTTATGTGCCTTTATATGTGCTTTTGTATTTTGTCTAATAGTATAAAGATACCTTCATCATGGAATATTTTTAATTCATCATTTTTTCTTTCTCTTTACTTGCTAGGATCAGAGAGCTTAAAACACAGAATGTGATCTTCTGAATTACATTACATGTGCAATTCCACTGCAGAATATAAGTAATACATCTTTCAAAATCCCTAATATATAATAAATATGGACCCTGTCTTGCGGGGGGGGGGAGGGAGCATCAAACATCACTTTCTAAAAGACTATTATTTAAGGACTATGGCACAGAAAGCAAAATGGACTGCTTAGCTATCTCGCCTAAAATAGACCTAAATCTAAGAAGGCAAAACAATCAATTTCCAAAAACAGTGACTTCACTTCTGGTTGAGATAAAGTAACCATGACTGGATTTACCCTTCCATCTGAAACAACTAAATAAACTAGAAAATGAGGAGAATCAATGGCTTTCAATACATTGGATGTCAGACAAAAAAAAAAAGGCAGCTTTGCTGAGAGAGGAAAAAATAAATGCTATAAATTTTATAATTGTCCCATTATATATAGAATTTTATAAATGCTATAAATTTTATAATGTCTTGAGTGAGCTTTTTTGCCTGGTTGCAGGAAGACATGGGGGGGGGGGAAACCAAGGTAGACTGGGACACATTGCCAGAGTTATGGACACAGAAGTCTGAAGAAGCCAATGCAGCTAGCTCACAGGGCAGAGTACTGGAATTGGTGAAGTCACAGAGAGCGATCACTCCATAGATAGCCACAGGGTTCTCCTAATGATGTCAGTGAGAACTTACAAGTGCAACCTTGTGAAGAAACTTTCCAAGGCCAAGGAAAGACGTATCTGGTGGAAATATTAGAAAAGGACATTTAAACATTACAGATGTTCAAGAAACTAGGGAAACACTGAGTAGAAACTGGAAGTATATTTTAAAAGGAAGAAAATCAAACTTTTAGGGATAAAAACTATCATGTCTAAATTGAAAATTTACCGGATGAAATCAATGGATGAATTGACATTGCAGAAAAAGTAGCGGATTTGAGGACAAAGCAAAAGAAAATATCCAAAATGAAACACAGAGAAAAAACACTGAAGAGAATTAAAAGAGAATCAGTGAGTCGTGGGGAAAGTCTAAGCAGCCTGATATATGTGTAACTGAAAACAAAATTATATGAAGGATTTAAATAAGACTAAAGAGTTTCCAAATTTGTAGCCCACAGATCCATGAATTACCACAAACTTTCCAGAATGGCTGCAAATATAAAAGTAACCATTCCAAGAGTGAGGATATGGAGAAACTGGAACTCTTTCACAACATTGGCGGGAACATAAAGGAGTCCAATCACTGTGGAAAATAATTTAGGAGTTTCTTTTTTCTTTTTAAGAAAAAAATTTTAATGTTTATTTATTTTGAAAAAGAGAAAGAACAAGCAGGGTAGGTAGGGAAAGGGGGGGTGGGGAGAGTCCAAAGCAGGCTCTGCACTGTCAGCACAGAGCCTGATGTGGGGCTTGAACTCATAAATCATGACATCATGACCTGATCTGAAACCAAGAGTCAGACGCTCAAGTGACCGAACCACTCAGGTGCCCCTGGCCCCAGGTGTTTCTTAACATTAATGAGAAACAAACACCTATTATATATGCCACGTATCCTAGTATTTATCCTAGGTATTTGTCCGAAAGAAAAGAAAGCTTAGATGCTCAAAAAAAAGACCAGGAGCACACACAGCAATCTATTTGTGATAGCCCCAGTGTCCATTATGCGTGAATGAATAAACAAAGTTTGGTCTATCTGTAAAATGCTATACTACTTGGCAACAACAAGCAATGAGGTATTAATACATGCAACAACCATGTTGTTTCTCAAAATATTTTTACCACATGAAAGTAAGTAGGCAAGATAGGGTACGTACTTTGTGATTCCATTATATAGAATTACAGCAAGTGAAAACCAATTTACAGTGACAGAAAGGAGATCTGTCTTGGAACCAGAAATGAGGAGCGAGTAACTACAAAACATCATGAGTAACCTTTTGGTGGTGATGGATATCTTCATTATTGTAACTTTTGTAACATTTTCATGGGTATAGACACATGAAAATTTATCGAATGGTATAGTATACTGTATGTTCACTGTACCTCAATAAAGCTATTAAAAGACATCAAAGGCACATATTCTTTCACATGCAAACACATACATGCATATTCATATATCCATACTTAAATAACATACAGAGCAAAAACAAGAAGGCTTGTATCACCTCTTCTATTACTCAACACATGTTCACTGTCTATCTTGGGCTAAAAGTTGTGCCACATGTTTAATATAATATGAATCAGACATAATTATATTTACAGCCATGTTGCTACTCTTGTAACTTTTTCCTTTTAAGTGTTACTCTAAGCTGACCCCAAGTTCACTGTGAGTAGGGACCATCTGGGAATAGGGATTATCTCCAACTAATTTGTTGCTCTAACTCAAGACTTCTCCACCTCAGCACTATTAATATTTGGAGCTGAATGGTTCTTTGCTATAAGGAAAAGTGCTATTCATTGAACGATGTTTAACAGCATCCTTGGCTTTTACACACTAGATGCCACTAGCACTCCTCCCTGTCCCCCAGTTAAGACACACCAAAACCGATCTGGATACTGTCCAATGTCCCCTGGGGCAAAACTTCTCCCAAGTGAAAACTACTGCTCTGGTCCCTAAGCACAATGATGGAAACATAAGTGCTTGATATATGGTTTTTTGAATGGATAAATGAAAAGTTATCATTTATACAAAATTCATACATCTCATTAGTAATGAAACAAATGTATGTTTATTGTTTTAATTTTTTAATGTTAATTTTTCAGAGAGAGAGAGAGAGAGTACGAGAGGGGAGGGGCAGAGAAAGAGAGGGAGGAAGACAAAGAATCCAAAGCAGGCTCCAGGCTCTGAGCAAGCACTCAGCACAGAGTACAATGCAGGGCTCCAACCCATGAACCTTGAGATCATGACCTGAGCCAAAGTTGGATGCTTAACCGACTGAGCCACCCAGATGCCCCCAAAAATGTATGTTTAGCCAAAATTTTTATTAAATATTTTTTCAAAAAGAGATGAAGTAAAAGAAAACACACAGGGTGCCTGGGTGGCTCAGTCGGTTAAGTGTCCGCATTGGGCTCAGGTCAAGATCTTGTGGTTCACGAGTTTGAGCCCTGCATCTGGCTCTGTGCTGACAGCTCAGAGCCTGGAGCCTTCTTCAGATTCTGTGTATCCCTCTCTCTCTGCCCCTCCCCCACCTGTACTCTGTCTCTCTCTCTCTCACACACACACACAAATAAAAAACATTAAAAATTTAAAAAAATGAAAACACAATGTTAGAAATGACTAATGCATAAATATTTGAAATGTCGACTGGTGCAATCCACATGGGAAGTAATTTGGCAATTCAATTTGACCCATTTACATGTATCTTAGGAAAATAAAAATCTTCAAGCTTTATATGTATTTATTACAGTACTATGAATTTCATCAAAAACTTATAAAGTGAGAACTCCCACAGTAAAAAGAAATCACTAAATAAAGCTTTCTTCACAGGAAAACATTATGTAATGTTTCGCATTTAGGTTAATATGGTTTTTAATAATATGGAGAAATAATTTTGATATGAGATTAAAATTTTAAGTACACTTGTAACTAATGTAAATTGTGGGGAGCAGAGAAAATCTACAGTACAAAAGGTTTCAAATATCTAACTATTTTGCCTTGGAGGAAACACTTTAGCTATAGGTGCTTTAATTAACTGGTTAGATTATTCTTAAAATATTATCAGTAAATAAATTTTGGGAACCTATTATGTTAGGAATTTAGTTTTTCTTATTTAAAATAGATAGCTTATGTAACTGAGTTAAAGAAGATTTTGTATTTATGCAGGTAACTCTACAGGAGACCATATTTTGCTCTAAAATTCTACTGCAAATATTAACAGACACATCATTTCTGACAACAGCAAAAAACAGAGCATAGGAAAAGGGAAAATACTGATAGATCCATTTCCCTGGATCTTAAATAAATTTTAGATTTTAAATGTCACTGAAAATATTAGCAAGAAGCCATGAAATGTACAAAAATAAATTTAAAAGCTCCAGAGTATTTCTAAAATATTCAAAGTTTCTGAAAATTATTCACTAGGCTGCAGTATGAGGCATTAAAGGGTTGAATTAAAACTGGCTATTTAATAGCTTTAGTATAGACTCACATCAACTTTAAAGGTCAAATTATTCCCTGTAATCATCATGATGTATTGTGAAGACTGTTTTAACACACTATATGATAGTATATGCTAGCAAATGTGTACTTTTAACTCTGTGCAAAGGCAAGAATTATAGGCAATATAACACAGAAATAAAATTCTGAACTTTATTCCTAAACTAAGTGTATCTTTAATTTTATATTCAACAATCTTATTATGTGCATACTCTGTGCCAAGGCTGTCTGAGGATTTCAAAGGGAATGTCAAAGGGTCCAAATCTGGGAGAAAGACAAAGATATAAATGACTTAATTGTGGAATCTACCACAAATGTACACACATGGGTTGATTGGAGCATACAAGAGAGATGTAGTCAAGGCTGCAAGTTAAAAGGAAGGGAGAGATCAGGAAAAACACATTTCCAGAGCTGAAGATCTCTGATCTGAGTTTATAAAGAGTTTATAAGGAATAATATTTAGCCAGGTCAAGATGGTGGAAGGTCAGCAGACACAGGAAGAGAAAACAGTCTGAGCCAAGGAAGCGAGAGTGGAGGCTGGAGAATCGTGCCACCACATGTGGGGCTCTGAAAAGAGTCATGGGAGAAAGGTCTTTATTAAGTGGTAGCGGTATTAGGATTAATTTTAGAGTTTAAAGGCTGGGGCAAGAACTGGCTTCAGGAGCATGCAATCTGTACAATCACATAAACGGCACATTTAGAAAGTCCCTATGTTTGCTTTAATGCTTTTCTATCACCATCTTGAAATTCTTAAGTATTTAAACAAGGCACCAGTATTTTCATTTTGTGGTAGGCCCCTCAAATGATGTGCCAGTTCTGACTGGAACACAAGTGAGCAGGAACAGAAGCAACCAGGCGGCTCATAACATGGCTTCAGTAGCATGGTTCAGAGTTTGAGTCTTCCTTGAAAACTAACAGCAGCCCGTATAAAGAGTAATTTAAACTGTGGGTGTACACAATCAGTTGTGCATTTTGTAACAATAACACTGAATCAGATGTGAGTGTGGCTGCAGGGAGGGAGGTAAGAGGAAGCTACCACAGTGATTCAGAAAGGAATGATGACCATACAAAATCACACAGTGGCAAGGGAAATAAAAAGAGATTTAAAAATTTCCAGAAATATTTACGAGGTATAGCTAAAAGCCTTGGTGACCAAAAATATAAATGAGAGAAGAGAAAAATTATTCTAGACCATTCCATTCACCCAAAAAAAACATTCACAAAGAGGCAGGCAGGCTTTGGGAAAAGACAACTTTGTTTATATGGCTGTATTCTAGATGTACTCACAGCACATAAGCGAGAGAGTCCTGCCTACATGATGTGGTCTCAGAGGCTCTGAATGTTCCAACTCCAGTCTATCCCCACTGGGTTGGGTGATTGCAGGTGACACCATTAATGACTACCCTTTGGGTGAAGGCATCGGGAAAAGAAGACCTCTGGCAAATTGCAGGTATGTTACCTGACAATGATCATCATCAACTTCCAAATACTTATGGAAGTGGGGTGTTTGTGTGCATCTTAACGTGGGAACAGTAACAAGCATCATTTTGTTGTATGATGGTATGGGTGGTTAGAGGTGTAGAAAGAATCTAAAAGAGAAATAAATGAATGACTAATTTTACCTCCTCCTTATTTGTGTGACAAGGTGGCTCTTCACAAAACAGGTTTTGGGAGAACATGGTACAAAGGGCCATTTTAATTAGCTTACTAAATTACCCACTCGACTAAGAAACATGAATGAAGAAATCTTTACTGTAGATGGAACTGAATTAGGAATGTGGAATAGTTAGAAAATTTATAGAGGCATTCTGTTGGCAACAATATTTACAGTCAATGCATTAGGAATCTTACACACACACACACCCACGTTCATCACGAATCCCTTTCTTTAAGATACTGTTATGAAGAAATCCTCAAGAAAATAGAATAACAAAAATCAAGATTGAGAGAAGTTGAGGAAAAAATATAAGATCATTTTTACAGTTTCTGAAACTAACACTAGGACTTCCTGAAAGATAGAGCTGCTGTCTAAAGGGAGTAAATTATCAAATTAATTAATTGGGAGAAGTTTCTGAAACTGAAGAATGAGTTTCCAGTTCAATTGTCTGGCCAAATAGATGAGAAAAGGCACACAGAACATACATCATCATGAAATTTGTGGACAATGGGAAGGTCCTAAAATCTGAAACAAATAGAAATATATGTGAGGGGGGGGAGAGAAGGAGGAAGGGGAGGGATGGGGGGGACTATGTCCAAAGTGTCTACAATTACAATGTCATCAAGTTTATTATGGTAAATGTGGAACCCACATTAATATGGTTCAGTGCTTTCAAACTTCTGAGGAAAAATTATTTCAGCACAGGATTCTATATAGGCCAAGTGGTCAGGGGTAGAGGTAAAATAAAGATAGTTTTGGAACACCAGAGGGGCTCAGTCAGTTAAGCATCTGATTTTGGCTCAAGTCATGATCTCTCAGTTCATGGGTTTGAGCCCCATGTAGGGTTCTGTGCTGACAGCTCAGAGTTTGGAGCCTGCTTTGGATTGTCTCCCTCTCCCTGCCCCTCCTCCACCCACGCTCTGTCTCTGTCTCTCTCCAAAATAAATAAACTTAAAAAAAATTTAAAGATAGTTTCTGTCATAAAAGCTTTTTGCATATTGCCATCCACGCATTTGGGGGGAGTTCTGGGAGTACACAAAGAGGAAGGAAGATATTGGAATTAACACTAGAGAGAAGGAAAGAGAAGCCTCAAGAAGATGGTAAAGAGATGTCCAAGGATAACAGAGTTGCCACAGTTCTAGGAAATGGCCTATCTAGATTCTACTTGGAAAAAGGAAGACTCCAAAAGGAATGTTTCAAAGAAAAAAAAAGTGAGTTGAATACTTTTAAACATATCAGTTTTATTCTAATGGTAGACAAACTGTGGATGAGTTTGTGGATTAATAATGACTATTTAGAAACTACAGCAACTAAGAATCAACCAATTATTAGCTCCTTGGAAAAGATTGTACAAGAAAATAATGTACACTATGTGGTTTAGTTTTAAGTAACATTTACATTATTATAAACAGTAAACTATCTTGGAAGCATAGAGAAGAGAGGAAAAGGCTAAGTGGATAGAGAAGGAAGTTTCCATAGTGGGAAGCCCGTAATTAGGTACGAAAATAAAAAGAAAAGCACCTGGGTGGCTCAGTTGGTGGAGTGTCTAACTCTTGATTTTGGCTCAGGTTATGATCTCATGATTCATGACATGGAGCCCTGCATTGGTTTCCATGCTGAGCATGGAGCCTGCTTGGGATTCTCTCTCTCCCTCCCTCTGCTCCTCCCTACTCTTGTGCATTCTTCCTCCCTCCCTCTCCCCCCCCCCAAACAAAGTAAAATGAAAGCATAGAAATTTTATTTGGTAACATGGATGTAAAAAAGCAGTTGAAAGTAGTTGCCTCTGGAAGCAGAAAGAAGTTTGAGGAGAGATAAGCACAATCTGTTCTTTAAAATTATACTATTAAACTAACTGATAGAAATTTTTAAATGAGGAGTTTATTGGACAGTTATGGATGTGGCTTTCCCTGCAGAGGAAACAGTATGAACAGAAGCAAAAAGTGTGATGGTGAATGGTGTCATCTGTCATCATGTCATACAGTATGACCCAAAGAAAAAGCTAAAAAGGGACAATAAGTAGGAAAACATGATGCTGAAAACAGAGGTTGAGATCTTAGTACTGACATATTTGAATACTATCTGATAGAGTTTAATTTATGCCTATGGTGGCTGTTTACCGTGTTCTGCAAAGCCCTTCTTTCGGAAGGGCTGCCCACCACCAAGAAGCATGTTCCTGCCAGCTGACACTGTAGCCGTAGCTAACTACTGAAGGGTGGATTGCTCACCTTTTTCTGGTCAAATGATTCTTCTTAATAATTCAGAATTTTAAATTTGGAAACACAGGGGGAAGAGCTATTGGTAACTGAGTAATATTACGTGCAGTATTTAGGGGAAAGATCCACAAACTCATTGAAGTCTCAGAGATGCTCTGTTTCCTGTTTTCCCCAAGCCTGCTCTGAAGTTTTTGATACAAATACTCCATCAATATATTTATTTTTTTGCTTTAGCTCTCAGAGTCTGTTTATGCTATTTACATCTTAACTGATGCACAGTCAACCGAGAACACTGTTGTTCTTTATAATGAAACATGCACATTGAACACAACTGAAGATAGTCTTCTGTTAAGGGCTAGCAGCTCTTTAGAAGGCTCACAGCCTCTTTAAATGGGCTCCCTATCACAAGAGGTATTCAAGTTGAAACAGGATGACCCCTTTTCAGGAATTGTAGAGAGGGGTTATTCAGAAGGAAACGCCTTCAAAGAGTCCTCAGGCATCCTTCAGTGTCTGAACAGAGAAACTATGACAGATCCAGAGCCTGACTCACATCCCTAAAGTCAGCAAACTGTTTCAGTTTTTCCTAAGACTAACCCTGAGCTAAGAATAGCTTCTTCTCATGGTGGATACAAAGTCCAGCTGTTTCATATTTATAATGGGTCCATTTCTGAGGATTGTGGTACATCTATATTTAAAAGGTTTAGGGCTTTCCAAAGGGGGTCTGGGTAGCTCAATCAGTTAAGTGTCTGACTCTGGATTTCAGCTCAGGTCATGATCTGATTGGTTGTGAGATCAAGCCCCTTGTCAGGCTCCAAATTGAGCATAGAGGCTGCTTGGCATTCTCTCTCTCCCTCTTTCTCTGCCTGACTCTCTCTTTCTGTCTCAAGATAAATAAACTTAAAAAAAAAAAGGTTTATGGCTTCCCATGTCTACTTCAAAGAGAAATAGCTCCACCTAGGGCACTGGTGAGGGGAAAGTGATCAAATTTTGTACAAAATATCCTGGCCCTTTAGTCATAGACTGTCAAAGTTGGACACGTGACCCAAGTACAATGAGCCAGTTGGCAAGCCAACAAATTATTTGTATAATCTATAACTTTAAATCCATGGGTTGGTGTGAAATGATACACTGGGCAACCCATTTCCTCTCTAAGAATTATTCAACTGAAAATATTAGAAGACAAAATTTTTGTAGAGGGATCCGATGAGGGGGAATCCAGGCTGGAATAGGAATGGTAAGGCAAAGTTGAAATTTTGAAGAATCAGAATTTTTACAAGTGTACCAAATGCTGACTGATACAGAAGTTTGCCTCAGGTAGATACACAGTGATGGACAGAAGTTAAAAGAGAAGATACACCATGGTAACTGAGAGAAAGTGAGCTGCCTTAGTCCCTGTTAATGTTTTTTCCCCCTAGTTCACTGGTATTTGTAGAATAATCTATCCTTTCTTTAACCTAGTGTGAGAAGATGTTTGTTCAGTGCAGGCAAATGAGCAATCAACTTTAAGCAACCAAAGACCCTTTTAGGTTTTAATGTAACCTACAGTCATTTGCTTAGATCCAGGGAGTGGGAAAGTTTGGTAGTATTAGTGAGGCAGGAATGATAAATGGTACTTTGCTTGGTAAGGATGCGTTTAGTGGAAAAGTTAATGGAAAGTTTAATGGAAAAGCTAACAATGTTTTGCATAATAGTAGACTGTTAAAAGCAATTAGCTAAAAACAACCAGAGCTGGGATTCTTAAATCAGCCAATTTCAGGAAAATAGTCAAGCAAGTAAACTCCTGAATTAAAATAAATGAGAAAATGGGACTCCACTGGAAAGAGTAAAACATAAAGAGCAATGAGAAACATTACATAAGGCTAAAAGAAGAAAAGGGACAGTGAATTAATGAAATTAATATCTTAGTTTGGAAATGGGAAAGTCACACTAAAATTAGAAGTTTGAAGTCTGGATTTGTGTAAATAAAACAAATGTATTCAACCTATAGACTTGAATACTTAACATTTGAGTTTTATAAGGAATTGGACTTGTTTTGGACATTTTATGAATGATTTGTTTCTGGAACACCAAGAGGAAAAGACTGAGGCAAGGCCTACCTCAACAATTATTAAGTTTTAGGAGGGGAGAACAAGAAACTCTCCAGAAGAAAGTCCTGGGTGTTGAGCCACAGGAATTACTCACTACTTTGCTGGTAAGCCAGTGAGCCATGTGATTTAGTACACACACAGGAGAGGACAGGATCTGAATGCTTAGGAGGTGTTAGGTAAGGGAATCCAAGACGATATTATCAACATATCTTTTCATTTTTATTTCCCATTGATTCCCTACTATAGAGTTCATCAGTCTGTGAACTGTTGAATTTCACTGTTCAGTGCTTTTCATCTGTTCTTCCTACTGTTTGGAATTCTCCCTCCTTTCCATCTTTTTGTCCCCAAATCCAAGGTCAAGACACCTTTGCTAGAATGCCTCTCTGGTCTCCTTGCATAAAAAGCAATCTGCCCACTTCTTTTTCAGAACTCAATGTTCTTACTTCTGTCTCAAAAACCGTATTAATTTTCAAAGCATTTTTTCTTTTATTACTTTTAAAAGAAGCTTGGCTATTGACTTTTCATGTTTGACTTTTTCATATGATCAGACTTGTTTTATCCATGTAACATGATTTTAAGTCCCCGTCATGTTATGAGGTCCTAAACATAAGACTTAGCCCAATGCCTACTGTCAGGTTACTAGTGTGGATTCAGAAGGCACTGCTATGAAAGAAGGTAACACACCACGTATTACACTCCATTCTAACTCCAACACGTCTTTCAGTCTGATTCCAAGCCCACTAAGTTCTGAGGTTATAGAAAATGTGCCCAAATCTGTGATCCTGTGGGGTATGGTTCAATGTCAGCTTTTGTTACTCAAGTAAGCAGTCCTTAGCTTACAGCTTTTGTTTCCAGGGCTTCTAATTTTTCTGTTGAAAAAGAATCAGTACTATCTAGAGTCTAGTTCCCTGAAGTAACTGGAGTAGTACTTGTCCCAATTTTGGTAATTTTGATGCTACTTTCCCTGGAATATATTTTATCACTCAAATCTCAAACTTTACATGACAACATGACTTTCAGAGCTGCCAGATCAATTTAACTTGATTTAATTTGATTAAAATTAACGTAACTGGGAGGCTGGAACCCATCTCCCTAATTCCAGAGCAGATGGGGGAAAGGACAGTACCTGGTATGGAGACAGAGTTAGGCCTTTATACAAATTACAATTTTAAACCCATGACATAAACTATTTATAGCTAAGGGATATGTCATTAAAGGATATGTGGCTCACAGAGTCTTTTCATTTTTTCAAGTATGTTCAAGAATACTTATTTTGGACCAAGGTGCCACTGAAGAGAAGGACTTACCACCACCCTGCATAATAATATAAAAGACCAATTGACCAAGTGTACAAGCTGAGCTGCAGTTATGAAGCAGCCAGGGATAGTTTTTTTTTTTTTTCCCTCAGTAGGCCATGAAATGGTAGAGTATTAATGATAATTCTTGGGAAAAGTGGTGTGTCTATGTGTGTGCATGTGTGTGTATTTGTACTTATGTTGTGTGAAATTCAATCATTTTACTCAGATTGACAGAAATGTACTACTATAGTTATAATTTACCATCAGCTTCCCCAGAATATGCCATTCCAGAATGTACCACTGTGGCAGGTGGATTATTTCAAGCTGAAGACAATAAAGCCCCAGCAGATTCAGGGAGAGCTTTTAACCTCCCCTTTAACTGACTAAAAGCATTGAGATAGCAGGCCTATGCCAGGAAGAAGCTACTGCCAGAGATAAATTTTTTTATATCAGAAAGATATTTTCATTGCATAACAAACATTTGTTTAGGAAACATTTGCTCTTCTCATTTTCCTGTGAATTCCCTTCCACCCCTTTGTAGCCCTTGGCCCCTACCCTCTCCTCCTTGGCTCAGGATGGTATGTAAGCCTCAATTACCTGACTTCAGGGGAGTCTTATATTTTTATGGGGCTACCATACATTCAAAATTTGGTTTTTCTGATCATCTATCTTATGTCAATTGAATTAGACCAGCCAAAAAACCTAGAAGGGAGGAGGAACGTTTTCCACCCCTACAGGTGGAATTTTACAAAAGAGATGTCAGAATAAAGCCTAAAGAGGCATTCTTTCCTGTATTGTCATTCCATTTAGTTTCTTCTCCTTCTAGCTGTTCATGAAGTTTGATTAACAGTACAACTTTGTGTAGTGCTAGGTGGTAGGTTGAGAAAAATAACAAGTGGGTCAAAAAGAGATTTAAGGACTGTCATAGTAACTCCCAGTCCACAGCCAGCAGCAAGGAGGCAGTGGTGACCTGTGACACAGTGCAGAGGATTGGAAGACGTGGAGAAACAGGGTAGAGGGTCCACCAACCCTAACCCACAAGCATCCCCTTCAACAATCATCAATATTTTGCCAGAGTTGTTTCATATATCCTCCTTCCTTTTCAGCTGCAGTAATTTAAAACAATCTCCAGTCATCATGTTGTTTACTCCCAGATATTCCAACACATTTCTTAAAAAAACAGAGTGAGGGGGAAAAGAAACTTCTTACAGCATCATGAGGTCATTGTCTCACCTCTACACTAATCAACAATTCCTTAATATCATCTAATGCCAAATTTATATTAAAATTTACCCAACTAGTCACCAAACTGCTTTTTGTCAGTTAATTTATTTGAATCATACTTTCTAAAAGTCAACTTAAAAATCATTTAAATCTGATTTAGTCTCTTTCAAGCCTATTTTAATCATTTTCTAAACCAGTATGGCAATGTTGAAGGAACTTTCACAGACGCCATATTATGGATTTGGGTAAGTACTTCCCCTCCTATCATTTGACTTGTTTTCCATCCCCTGTGTTTCCTGTGACTGGAGATAAGATTTAAAGTCTTGATATATGCATATATAATAAATAATGATAAATTGTATTATATATAATATATGCAATATGATATATAACTACATAACTTTATATAATTATATAATTAGATATATAAATTACATAATTATATAACATATACATATATTCACACACATATGTACCATAGGCAGTGTTTAATTCTTCATATTGACAATTTATTGTCAAATGGTTTCCATACAACACTCAGTGCTCATCCCAACAGGTGCCCTCCTCAATACCCATCACCCTCCCTTCCCTCCCTCCCACGCCCGATCAACCCTCAGATTGTTCTCAGTTTTATTTTTTTTCTTTGTTTTTTTTTTTAATATATGAAATTTATTGTCAAATTTGTTTCCATACAACACCCAGTGCTCATCCCAAAAGGTGCCCTCCTCAATACCCATCACCCACCCTCCCCTCCCTCCCACCCCCCATCAACCCTCAGTTTGTTCTCAGTTTTTAAGAGTCTCTTATGCTTTGGCTCTCTCCCACTCTAACCTCTTTCTTTTTTTTCCTTCACCTCCCCCATGGGTTCCTGTTAAGTTTCTCAGGATCCACATAAGAGTGAAACCATATGGTATCTGTCTTTCTCTGTATGGCTTATTTCACTTAGCATCACACTCTCCATTTCCATCCACGTTGCTACAAAGGGCCATATTTCATTCTTTCTCATTGCCCTGTGGTACTCCATTGTGTATATAAACCACAATTTCTTTATCCATTCATCAGTTGATGGACATTTAGGCTCTTTCCATAATTTGGCTATTGTTGAGAGTGCTGCTATAAATATTGGGGTACAAGTGCCCCTACGCATAAGCACTCCTGTATCCCTTGGGTAAATTCCTAGCAGTGCTATTGCTGGGTCATAGGGTAGGTCTATTTTTAATTTTTTGAGGAACCTCCACACTGTTTTCCAGAGTGGCTGCACCAGTTTACATTCCCACCAACAGTGCAAGAGGGTTCTCATTTCTCCACATCCTCACCAGCATCTATAGTCTCCTGATTTGTTCATTTTAGCCACGCTGTCTGGCGTGAGGTGATATCTGAGTGTGGTTTTGATTTGTATTTCCCTGATGAGGAGCGACGTTGAACATCTTTTCATGTGCCTGTTGGCCATCTGAATGTCTTCTTTAGAGAAGTGTCTATTCATGTTTTCTGCCCATTTCTTCACTGGATTATTTGTTTTTTGGGCGTGGAGTTTGGTGAGCTCTTTATAGATTTTGGAAACTAGCCCTTTGTCCAATATGTCATTTGCAAATATCTTTTCCCATTCCGTTGGATGCCTTTTAGTTTTGTTAATTGTTTCCTTTGCTGTGCAGAAGCTTTTTATCTTCATGAGGTTCCAATAGTTCATTGTTGCTTTTAATTCCCTTACCTTTGGAGATGTGTCAAGTAAAAATTGCTGCGGCTGAGGTCAGAGAGGTTTTTTCCTGCTTTCTCCTCTAGGGTTTTGATGGTTTCTTGTCTCACATTCAGGTCCTTTATCCATTTTATTTTTGTGAGTGGTGTAAGAAAGTGGTCCAGGTTCATTCTTCTGCATGTCGCTGTCCAGTTTTCTCAGCATCACTTGCTGAAGAGGCTGTCTTTTTTCCATTGGATATTCTTTCCTGCTTTGTCAAAGATCAGTTGGCCATACTTTTGTGGGTTTAATTCTGGGGACATCCCCAGGGTGAAGGGGTGCATAGGGCAAGGTATAGGGAAAGGGTGAGGAGCTCTGCAGTGCACCACTCTCCCCACATCACCTATTCCCCAACCTGGATGCTCTCTGGACGCCATCCTTCTGGGCTTTTATGGAGGCTTCATTACATTGGCACAGCTGATTAAATTATTCACCATTGGTGACTGATCCAATCTCTATCCCTACTCCCTTCCCTGGAGTTTAGGGACAGGACAGGGAAAGTTCCAATTCTTTAATCATATCCTCTGATTTTAATTCAGTGTTTTCTCCCCATTACACTATAGAATCCCTCATTACTCATTGGAAATCTGTACCTTCATAAGTATTAATTTGTTATATCTTCATTAGTTCTTTTTTATACAAAATAAATAAAATAAGTTGTAATAAAATATTTGGAAATGTTGATAGGACTCTCATTTTAAAATCACTATTTCTAGCCTATGTAGTCCTTAATATCAAGAAATCTATGTTGATTATTCTATCTCCACAGTTGAGCCCTGATGTTTACATGGAAAGAACTCAGTAAATATTGAAGATAAATATATTTTCAAAGTATTTTTAAAAAATCTTTGAATATTTGACAACAGTAATTATGCCTTGAATATTCTGAGGTAGTGTATTTCCTTTTTTCAAAGCTTATTTATTTGAGAGAGAGAAAGAGAGAGTGTGCACACATGTGTGAGAGTGGGGAAGAGGCACAGAGGAAAAGAGAGAATCCCAAGCAGACCCTGTGCTGTAAGCACAGAGCCCAACATAGGGCTCGATCCCATGAACTGTGAGATCATGACCTGAGCTCAAATCAAGAGTTGGATGCTCAACAGACGGAGCCACCTAGGTGCCCCCGAAGCAATATATTTCTATTGGAAAGAACATCAAGCTTAGGTGCAGACATAGGTTCCATGTTTTATCAGCTTCCTCATCTGAAAAATCTTTAATATCTTTGGCATTAAACTCTATGATATAACAAAATAAAATAGGTACCATATTATGATTTTATTAATGTTTTTGGTAGATTAGTTTGGTGGCCATGATATTTCACCCTTCCCTGTATCTATTCTCTTTGTTATTTAACGTGGAAATACCTCCCAGAAAAGGCTCTTTGGTAATTGGGCTCAGCTGTATGACTTGCTTTGGTCAATGGAATGTAAGCAAACATGGTGCAAACAGGGCATCGACACTGGTTTGCACAGTAAAGCATGTCTTGTTGTGCATTTGCCATCCTCACAAGAACATCTCCTGGACAGACTGCTGGTCCCAGGAGGAGAATGAACTAACATGCTGCAATATTTCACTAGTAACCTGTTCTAATCTGTCCAATTAAAAATGTCATTCTTGGTCAAAGCAACATTTTTCTAGATATGTCTCCTAAGCCAAGGGAACCTAAAGCAAAAATAAAATATTTGGTTTCACCAAAATGAAAAGCTTTTGTGCAGAAAACCATCAACAATACGGAAAGGTAACCTACTGAATGAGAGAAGGTATTTGCAAATACAACATCTGATAAAGGGTTAATATCCAAAATACATAAGGAAAAGTCATACAAGTGAACACTAAAAAAAAAATCTGATGAAAAAATGGGCCAAGGACCCAAATAGGCATTTGTCAAGACACAGAGAGAGACAAGAGACATATGAAAAAGATGCTAATTGTCACCAATCATCAGGGAAATGCAAATGCAAACCACAATGAGATATTGCTTCACACCTGTCAGAATGTCTAGTATTAAAAAGACAGGAAATAACAAATGTGTGCAAGGATGTGGAGAAAAAGGAACACTCACTACTGTTGGTAGGAATGTAAACTGGTGCAACTACTATGAAAAAGACTATGAAATTTCTTCAAGAAAATTAAAAATAAAAATACCACATGATACAGTATTCCACTATGGGTCTTTACCCAGAGAAAATGAAAGTGCTATTTTTAAAGAATATACGCATCCTTATGTCTATTGTAGCATTATTTACAATAGCCAAGATAATGAAACAACCAAAGCGACCATCGATAGATGAAAGGATAAAGATGTCATACATACACAAACACACACACACACACACATACACACACACACACACACACACACAACATAATAGCACTCTGTCATAAAAAAGAATGAGATCTTGCCATTTGTGACAATATGGATGAATCTACCGGATATTAGGCTATGTGAAATAAGAGAAAGACAAATACCATAAAATTTTAATATGTGGAATCTAAAAAACAAGACAAATGAACAGAAAAAAAAGTAGAAGTGGACCCGCAAATAAATCAATTTTCTAAAAGAGAGGAAACTGATGGTTGCCAGAGGGGGGATGTAGGGCAGATGGCAAAAATCCGTGAAGAGTTGTGGAAGTCCAGGCATCCGGTTTTGGAACGAATAACTCATAGGGATGAAAGGTACAGCATAGGGAATACAGTCAATAATATTGTAATAGCATTGCATGGTGACATACAGTAGCCACATTTGTGGTGAGAACAGCACAAGGGATAGACTTGTCAAATTACTGTGTTGTACACCTGAACTTAACGTAACATTGTGAGTCAACTATAAGAATAATTATAAAAGACCATTCTCCAGTACAGGGATGTGAGTGGGGTAGGGAAAAAAGCTCAGAATGTTTTTACTTATTCAGATTTTTTTTTAACTCCTGAGAGAATGGCTGATTTTTTTTTAATTTTAACTTTTTTTTTTTTTAAAGTTACATCCAAGTTAGTTAGCATATAGTGCAACAATGATTTCAGGAGTAGATTCCTTAATGCCGCTTACTCATTTAGCCCATCCCCCCTCCCACAACCCCTCCACTAACCCTCTGCTTGTTCTACATATTTATGAGTCTCTTCACTCATATTGAGGACTTTAAGATACAAAACAGATGAACATAAGGGAAGGGAAGCAAAAATACTACTTCAGCAATCTTCAAATTTTTTCACTATGTCCTTGGTTAAAATACCCTTTCTTCTACCTAATACACAAGCCCTTTGAAAATGTGAGTGCTTTGATGGTTCTTTATAAATCTCCTCTTTCCAATCTAGGACCCACTTTAAGAACTTCCCCTTTCTCCAGATCTATCTTCCCTTTATAGGTTTATGCTTTTCTATGATCCTTGTTATATTTGTTATTCTGTCATTATGGACATCTGTTTCAAATTCTAGCTAATACAAGATTGACCTGAAAGAGTTTTCAAGTCCAGAATCTTGAGCCATCCATACCCATCAACTCTCTGGGAATTGGATCAGAAAATCTCCTGTTGAAAGTTACTCCTCAAAAGGATTCTTGTAAAGCATTTTTTTTCCTAGCAGTTTGGCCAGTTTTCTTTATCTTGGCTATCAAAACTTAAGAATAAAATGAACCCTTCCTCACCCCCTCCCCTTTATTAACTGGTTCTTTCTTGTTTATCATAAAAGAGACTAGTAAAGGACATTTGTCTCTAATTTTGACACAATAGTATTTCCAGTAAATATGTATTGATAATTAATGTCTTTCATCATTGTTCTAATTTCAGTGTGGGATGTTTTTTATTTATTTTTATTTTTTATTAGAAAAGCATTATCCATACTGTCCCTTCAGTCAGGCATTCATATATCCTTTTTGGATTCTTTTAATGTCTATTTTTTTATGCTATAGTTCATGTGTTTACTCTCCTCTCCAAAAAAAAGAGTCCCAAGTCTTTTTATGAATTTATGAATTCAGTCAATCTTTTAAAATATATAATGAAATACAGGAGAATAACCCAAATTTGCAGATGAGGACAATATGACTGATTGGTACCACTTGTTCCACAGTGTGCCATTTATAATCAGCAAAACTAGGTTTAAATCAAGCCCTGTTTTATTCTAAAAGACCATGATCTTTCTATTATGTCTATATGCTAAGTCAAGTTAAATTGAAATTACACTTGCATTCACTTCTTTGTTTCCAAGACACCTTGTTTGATTTTAAATATATATGAATGAAATAAAATTTCTTTCTGTATATGTTATGAAATTTTTCTTTCATATATACATTTATATATAGTATAAAAATTCCTTGATTGCTAAAAAAAATAATAGGATCTTCCAGCTAAAATATACAAAGGAACAGTTTGAAAAGAGCAGCATGCAAATAAAGGCTGTTAATATCAAAATCCCCAAATAAGCTGATACTTTATATATTCCTTCTACCTTTTAGTCACCCCAAATTTAATTACTGCCACACAGCCTTAGTTTATTTGCCAACTTAACATGGTTCCCATTTGTGCCATTTGTGTCATCATGGTTCCCATGATGAATGGCGGGTGGACCGAAATGTAGCACAAAGGATTTCCTTGAAAATTCCAATTTTCTGCTTGCTCTAGTAGGTTCTCAAGCTCCAACATTTAGAAAATATCACATTTAAACATCAAGGAAATTGGTTGCTGACAGGGAAAATGACCTTATACAAATTTTCTAAAATTGCAAGGGCAATGTTTTCTTGGTTTCTTCTTTTTGAAAAAGTAGCAATGACCCCATTAAAAGCATTCATTGCTGAGAAACATGCCAAACACTCACTGATTTATTCCAGGCATTTTAAGTCTGGTGGATTATATGTTTTCCAAACTATTCATGCATCTAGTTTCTCTTTCTGCCTGATTCTCTCTCCCTTTTGTTCACACCTGCCTCATTAAAATTTCCATCAAGGAGAGGAGACCTAATTCAATCCTCTCACTTGTTAACTGCTCTTACAGCAGCTGCATGTGTTGGCAAATTAAAAGCAATAGCTAATGTGTGTGTGGATCCCAGCTTGTTTTTATGTTTTCATCGTAAACTAAGGACAGCAAATGATCTTTGAGTGAACATTGTGTTCAAGGTGGTCCATTAAGAAAAGCTCAATTTCCAGATTTCTCTGTCCATTAGGAGCTTGTGATCAAGAATAAGGAGGCTGGGTTTTATGCATAGGGCAATCAAAAGGGCAAAGATATAACGGATGTACTTATACTCATGCACTTGAACATGGGCTCTGAATGCAAATAACTGCCCTTAGGCTTAAGGTACAGGCATAAAGATAGATGTACTGAAGAGAATCCCTGTAGTACTAGCAACATAAATGGAATGGGATGGTAATTCTGTCAAAGCAAAGATCAGACAAGGAAGAGATAAGGAATAGGCAGGATCACACTGTAAAAGGCTTGAAAAATGCAACCAGCCAACAATTGCCTTGAGATCACTGGGTCAATGAAGAGAACCCAGCAAAAGGGGTTGAAAGCAACACATTCCTGTGGCTGATTTCACCCTTTGTGCCCACAGCTCCTTTTCTCAGGGCCTTTAAACACATTTGATAATGTCTGGGGGCAGAGGTAAGTAAATTAATCACCACAATAAATCATTCCTTTAAAAAAAAACAACAAAACATAGTATCTGAAATTAGTAAGGAATCTAGAAATTATCTGGTCTCAAATCCTAAAAATTAGGAGAACAATACTTCGGGAGATTAAGAAATTTGCTAAACCTGCCCCTGAGGTTCTCATTTCTTCATGTCACCCCTCACCAGAGCACTGAAGACTTTTGCAACTGAGACTGCAGAAAAATTAATAATCTGTGAGACATCACTAGAAATGATGGAGGAGCCACAGACTGAAGACTGATTGTTTTCCACCAGTGAATCTGATGTTGATCAATGTTTCATCAGTTCTAAAAGTAAAGACCCAAGATAATAGGATCAAAGATGAATTCACTAAGTGTAATTCAACTCAAACTAAACTTTTCTTACTTCAAATTTTTATTATGTTAACAAAGAGTGTATCAAAACAAAGAATACAAGTCTCTTATGAAGTACATCACTTAAAAATTTTTTCTTTCAATCTGTTGCTTGTATTTCATTATCTTGACAGTGTCTTTTGGAAGAGCAGTATTTATTTTGATGAAATCTAATTTGTCAATTTTTTTTCATAGATTGTTCTTTTGTATGGTATTTATGAAATCTTTCCTTCACTCAGGGTTACAAATTTTTCCTTTTATGTTTTCTCCTAGAAGTTTTGTAGTTTTAAATTTCACATTAAACTGTATAATACACTAAGTTACTTTCTGACTAGGATATGAGATATAGCACAGATGTGCTTTTTAACAAAAATGGACATGTCATTGCTCCTGTACCATGTGTTAAAAATGCCATCCTTTTTTCATAAAATTGCTTTTGCATCTCGATCAAAAATTAGTTGACCATATATGCTGTATTAGTCTGCTCAGGCTGCCATAACATAATATTTGAATACTTGTAGCTTAACCAACAAAAATTTACTCTAAGTCCTGGAGGCTAACAGTCCAAGATCAAGGTCCCAGGTGATTTGGTTTCTGGTGAGAGCTCTCTTTCTGGCTTGCAGATAGTTGCCTTTGAGCTCTATTCTCATAAGGACACTAATTCTATTGGATTAGGGTCCCATCTATATGGCCTCATTTAACCTTACTGATGTCTTTATAGGCCCTATCTCAAAATACAGTTACACTGGGCTGTATTAACATATGTGCTAATTACTTGTGGCCTGTCTATTCCTTTGATGTATTGTCTATCTTTATGCCAACACCAACTGCCTTGACTATAGTAGCTTTATAGTAAATTTTGAATCAGGGCTCAGATCTGTAATTCCTCCAAATCTATGCTTTTGAGAGTTGTTTTGCATTTCCATATGAATCAAATTTGAATTTCTACAAAAAATGTGCTCAAATTTTATTGATTTGTATTGAATCTCTAGATAAATTCAGTAGAGTTGAAATTTTAACAATTTGAGTTTTCAAATCTACAAAAACATTTATTCTTTATTAATTTCTATCACTAATATTTTATAGTTTCAGGTTGTACACACCTTTTGTTAGATACATCTGTAATAATTTTATATTTTGATGTTACTGTAAATGAGTGTTTTAAATTGCTAGTATACAAATATACACTTGATTTTTTTGTATTGATTTTATCTTGCAATGCTGCTAAACTCATTTATTCGTTCAAATATCTTTTTCTGTAGATTCCACAGGGTCTTCTATGTAAACAAACAAGGTATCTGTCAATGAACAATTTTATATGTTCCCTTTCAATCTGCATGCAATGATTAGAGCTTTCAGTACACTACTGAAAAACATTGTTAAGAATCTTGATTTTAGGAGGAAAGCAGTTAGTCCAACATTAAATAAGATGTTTATGTTTGTCATAAAAATTCCCTTATGTTCCATTTATGATAAAAGATTTTATCATAAATAGATGTTAAACATTAAAGCTTGTCAAACACTTTCTCAAAATCTACTGTAATGATCATAGTTTTTTTCTTTTTCATACTGTTATTATGATTAATTAAATTCTTTTTAAATAATCAACCTTGAGTTTTGGAAATGAATTATGCCTCGTTATGATGCATTATTCTTTTTATGCTTTTGGGTTTCAAGAGTTATAATTTTATTAAGAATTTTTTTTATCTAAGAGGAGGAGCCAAAATGGCAGAACAGAATGGAAGCTTGTGTGTCTCGCGTCCATGAAATACAGCCAGACCACCACTAAACCATCCTACACACATAGAAAACCAATTGGAGGATTAACACAACAATCTACACAACCTGAACCAAAGAATTCAGCAGGTACATGGCGTGGAGAGCTGAATTTGGGGAGCGAGAAGCCTCAAAAGGGAGGGAACACCTTTTGCGGTTGGAGAGAGGACAGAGACTGGAGAGGGGGGGAGAATATGGGAAAAGCACCCCTCCCCAAAAACATCTGGAGAGAAAGTGGAAAATTGGAAACAGCTGCAGGGACTAAATTAAAAAGGGAGAAAGGAGAAAGGAGAGGGTTTAAATTCCATTAAGACAGTAAATAAGGGGAGGGCAAAGGCTGCAACTCCGTAGCTTGATACCTGGCGGTGCTCTGGTGGGAAGGGTGAATCCCTAGGAACAGAGTAGGGTCTGGGTGATTCTCAGGGCCACATAGGGAAAAGCGGTTCCACTGCTTGAAGGAAATTCAGTAGAGATTGTTGAAGCCACCTAGTCCCAGCAGACCCTCAAGATCATTGAGGGTGAAGACTGGTGCCAGATTGTGTGTTATGATTTTCCATAATCCCTGAGACGCTGCTGCTACACTGTCTTGTGAAATTTTTCTGGGGCAGGCTGGCAGATGGCCACAGTCTCGGGGCACTGGCAACAGCAGGGTCCAGAGGGTGTACGTGGGTGCAGCCGACATTCGGCCATGGCTCATTTGGCCATTGTTCGGTGAGACCCTCCTGCAAAGGGGCAGAACGGGTCAAAGCTGCCGTCCTTCAGAAGTAAGGGGCCAGGGAAAACAGCCACATCTGAGACAAAACTTGGGAGAGAGATACTGCCTGAGGCCTGGTCATTGAGAGTGAAAAAGCGGGAAGTGGACCAGAGCTGAAGACAGAGGACGGGTGCGCGATTGCTGATCCGGGAAAACAGACCGGGTAGCTGGGTGGTGCCATTTTCACCACTTCCACACATGTGCATATGCACCAACAAGCACCACAACAATCCACCCCAGCAGGCTAGCAGCACCATCTAGTGGAGAGCGGAGCTGTTACACTGAGTCCTGCCCAACTGGGTCAACTTTGCTCTTCAAGAACACAAGCCTCACCACTGGCTTAATTTATGGACTATAAAGAGCTACATGGACTGACCTATAGGGGAAAATGAAGTAATTTCAGTCCTACTTCAATCTGCTAGCAGGTTCATCTATTCAATGTTTTTTTTGTTTTTTTTTCTCTTTTTTCATCTTCCTTTTTCATTTTTACAATTCTTTTCTTTTTCTTGAATACAGAAAGAGAAAAAATTTTTATTTTCAATTTTTATTAAAATATGTCTTTAATTTTTATTACTATATTTTATATTTTGTGTAAGTTTTTTCAAATTCTACTTTACTGCCATCATTTTATTTTAGTCTACTTCAGTCTACTCACCTTCTCAAATTTTCAAACAATTTCATTTTTTTTCTTTCTTTTTCTTTCTGTTATTCATTTCTTTTCTTTTTCTTGAATGCAGAAAGAGAAAAACTTCATTTACTTTCAATCTCTTTTAAAAATATTTTCATTTTTTTATTACTATATTTTTTGCTTGTATGCAAATTTTTTCAAATTCTATCTTACTCCCATCATTTTATTTTAGTCTACTCCAGTGTATTCACTTTTTCAAATTTTCAAATGATTTCTTTTTTCTTTTATTTTTTAATCTTTTTTCTCTTTTTTGTTTCTTTTCCTTTTTCTTGAATACAGAAAATAAAAAAATCATATTTATTTGTAATTGTTATTAAATATGTTTTTATTTTTTTCCACTATATTCATTACTTTTGTGTATATCTTTCCAAATTCTGTTTTACCCCATCATCTCATTGTAGTCTACTTCAGTGTATTCATTTTTTCAAATTCTCAAATGATTTTTTTTCTCCCCCCACTTTTTTTTTCTCAAAGTTGTCAAACCACTTTCAACACCCAGACCAAAACACACCTATCATCTAGCATCATCTTTTTGATTTGTGTGGGTGTTTAATTTTTAATTTTAATATTTTTAAAATTGTTTTTAATTTCAACTTTTCTACCTCATTAATTCCTTTTCTCCCTTCAAAATTACAAAACGAAGGAATTCACCTCAGAAGAAAGAGCACGAAGAAACAACAACCAGGGATTTAACCAACACAAATACAAGCAAGATGTCTGAACCAGAATTTAGAATCATGATAATAGGAATACTAGCTGGAGTCGAAGATTGATTAGAATCCCTTTCTGTAGAGACAAAAGAAGTAAAAAGTAGCCAGAATGAAATTAAAAATGTTGTAACTGAGCTGCAATCATGGATGGATTCAGCAGCGGCAAGGATGGACAAGGTAGAAAAGAGAATCAGATATAGAGGACAAACGTACAGAGAATAACGAAGCAGAAAAAAAAAGGGAGATTAATGCAAAAAAAATGATTTAAGAATTAGATAAATCAGTGACTCATTAAAAAGGAACAACATGAGAATCATAGGGGTCCCAGAAGAGGAAGAGAGACAAATAGGGGTAGAAGGGTTATGTGAACCAATCATAGCGGTTAACTTTCTTACCCTGAGGAAACACACAGGCATCACAATCCAGGAAGCACAGAGGACTCCATTAGATTCAACAAAAACTGACCATCAACAAGGCATATCATAGTCAAATTCACAAAATACTCAGGCAAGGAGAGAATCATGAAAGCAGCAAGGGAAAAAAAGTCCCTAACCTACAAGGGAAGACAGATCAGGTTTGCAGCAGACGTATCCACAGAAACTTGGCAGGCCAGAAAGGAGTGGTGGGATATATTCAGTGTGCTGAATCAGAAAAATAGGCAGGCAAGAATTCTTTATCCAGCAAGGCTCTCATTCAAAATAGAATGAGAGATTCCGAGAGGAAGATGGCAGTGTAGGAGGACGCTGGGCTCACCGTGTCCTGCTGACCACTTAGATTCCACCCACATCTGCCTAATAACCCAGAAAACTGCCAGAAGACCACTGTGCTAAGAATGGCCTCTCCGGAGCCAAGCATAGACGAGAGGCCCATGGAAGAGGGTAGGAAGGGCACAGAGGCGGTGCGTGCTACACGGACTGGTGGGAGGGAGCCGGGGCAGTGGAGGGGCAGCCCACCTGGCAAGGCACAGCCCCGAGTCTGGCTTGAAAGCGGAGGAGCCGGATGGAGTGTGTTATGACAGCCAGCAGGACTTAACATCTGGATTATTATAAGTCAACAGCTCTGCTCCGAGAGCGGGAGGGCTAAAAGACAACGGGAGGGAGAGTTGTTGAACCCTGGAGGACAGAGCTCATCATGGCAGGGAACAAAGGCGCTCACCAGCATCATCTCCCTTGCCCATCCCCAAGCCAAAATCCCAAGGGAACCAGCTCCCGTCATGCAACTTCGTGCACCACAATAACATCCAATGCTGTGCTTCTGTGGAACCATCCCTCCGATAGGTCTGCCTCTCTCCCAGTGCCCCTCCTGAAGCGGACCACAGAAGGCAAAGCAAGCTGAGCCTGCCCCTCCTGCCCCTGTGCACCTTGCGGATCCACCCTGGCTAATACGCCAGATCCCATCAAAGCAGCACCACAAGCCTGGAAGTGTGCAAGTAGTCCAGACAGGGGCCATGGCACTCAACAGTGAGTCCTGCCCCTGGCAGAGGGGAAGATAAGGTAGACAACAGTCTGACTGTGGCCCCAGCAGTGGGCTGGGGACAGACATCAGGTCTGACTGTGACCCGCCCACCAACACAAGTTTCTCCACACGACACAGGGAAAGAGCCCTGCAGTTCTGCACCACTCCAGGGACTATCCAAAATGACGAAATGGAAGAATTCTCCTCAAAAGAAACTCCAGGAAGTACTGACAGCTAACGAACCTATCAAAAACGATTTAAGCAATGTAACAGAAAATGAATTTAAAATAATAGTCATAAAATTAATAGCTGGGCTTGAAAAAAGTATAGAGGACAGTAGAGAATCTATTACTACAGAGATCAAGGAACTAAGAAACGGTCAGGAGGAACTAAAAAATGTGTGGAGTTTCCTCAAAAAATGAAAAATAGACCTCCCATATGACCCAGCAATAGCACAGCTAGGAATTTACCCAAGGGATACAGGAGTGCTTATGCATAGGGGCACTTGTACCCCAATGTTTACAGCAGCACTCTCAACAATAGCCAAATTATGGAAAGAGCCTACATGTCCATCAAATGATGAATGGATAAAGAGATTATGGTTAATATACACAATGGAATACTATGTGGCAATGAGAAAGAATGAAATATGGCCTTTTGTAGCAACGTGGATGGAACTGGAGAGTGTGATGCTAAGTGAAATAAGCCATACAGAGAAAGACAGATACCATATGTGTTCACTCTTATGTGGATCCTGAGAAACTTAACAGAAGTTCATGAGAGAGGGGAAGGAAAAAAAAAAGAGGTTAGAGAGGGAGAGAGCCAAAGCTTAAGAGACTCTTAAAAACTGAGAACAAACTGAGCATAGATGGGGGGTGGGAGGGAGGGTGGGTGATGGGTATTGAGGAGGGCACCTTCTGGGATGAGCACTGGGTGTTGTATGGAAACCAATTTGACAATAAATTTGTTATTTAAAAAAATATAGAATGAGAGATAAAAAGTTTCCCAGACAAACAAAAATTAAAGGAGCTTGTGACCACTAAACCAGCCTTGCAAGAAATTTTAAGTGGACTCTCTAAGGACACACACACACACACACACACACACACACACACACACATATAAATGCCAAATGCAACAAAAGGTTAGAAAGGACCAGAGACCACCACCAGAAACTCCAACTCTACAATCATCATAATGACAATAAATTCATATCTTTCAGTACTTACTCTAAATGTCAATGGACTCAATGCTCCAATCAAAAGACATGGGGTAACAGAATGGATAAGAAAACATGATCCATATATATGCGGTTTACAAGAGACCCACTTAGACTTAAAGACACCTTCAGATTGAAAATAAGGGGATGGAGAACCATCTATCATGCTAATGGTCAACAAAAGAAAGCCTGAGTAGCCATACTTATATCAGACAATTTAGACTTTAAAATAAAGTCTGTATCAAGGGTATCATATCATAATCAAGGGGTCTATCCACCAAGAAGACCTAACAATTGTAAACATTTATGTGCCAAATTTGGTAGCACCTAAATATATAAATCAATTAATCACAAACATAAAGAAACTCATCGATAGTAATACCATAATAGTATGAGACTTCAACACCCCACTCACAACAATCTAACAGATTGTTGGACAGATCATCTAACCAAAAAATCAACAAGGAAACAATGGCTTTGAACGACACACTGAATCAGATGGACTTAACCACATATATTCAGAACATTTCATTCTAATGCAGCAGAAAAGACATTCTTCTCCAGTGCACATGGAATGTTCTCCAGAATAGACCATATAGTGGAACACAAATCAGCCCTAAGTAAGTATAAGAAGATCAAGACCATACCGTGCAAATTTTGAGACAACAATGCTATGAAACTCAAAATCAACCACAAGAAAAGATTTGGAAAGGTAACAAATACTTTGAGACTGAAGAACATCCTACTAAGGAATGAATGGGCTAGCCAAGCAGTTAAAGAGGAAATTAAAAAGTATACAGAAGTCAATGAAAATGATAATACCACAACCCAAAACCTCTGGGACGCATCAAAGGCAGTCATAACAGGAAAGTATATAACAATCTAGGCCTTCCTGATGAAGGAAGAAAGATTTCACATATACAACCTAACCTTACCCCTTAAGAAGCTGGAAAAAGACCAGCAACCTAAACCCCAAACCAGCAGAACACAGGAAATAATAAAGATTAGAGCAGAAATTAATGCTATCAAATCCAAGAAAACAGAACAGATCAATGAAACCAGAAGCTGGTTCCTTGAAAGAATTAACAAAATTGATAAACCACTAGCCAGTTTCATCAAAAAGAAAAAGGAAGCAATCCTAAAATTCATAGGGAACCACAAAAGGCCCCGAATAGCCAAAGTAATTTTGAAGAAGAAGACCAAAGCAGGAGGCATCACAATCCCAGACTTTAGCCTCTACTACAAAGCTGTAATCATCAAGACAGCATGGGACTGGCACAAAAAACAGACACATAGACCAATGGAATAGAAAAGAAACCCCAGAACTAGACCCACAAAAGTATGGCCAACTCATCTTTGACAAAGCAGGAAAGAATATCCAATGGAAAAAAGACAGTCTCTTTAACAAATGGTGCTGGGAGAACTGGACAGCAACATGAAGAAGGTTGACACTAGACCACTTTCTTACGCCATTCACAAAAATAAACTCAAAATGGATAAAGGACCTGAAGGTGAGACAGGAAACCATCAAAACCCTAGAGGAGAAAGCAGGAAAAGACCTCTTTGACCTCAGCCGAAGCAATTTGTTACTTGACACACCCCCAAAGGCAAGGGAATTAAAAGCAAAAATGAACTATTGGGACCTCGTGAAGATAAAAAAAAAACTTCTGCACAGCAAAGGAAACAATCAACAAAACTAAAAGGCAACCAACGGAATGGGAAAAGATATTCGCAAATGACATATTGGACAAAGGGCTGGTATCCTAAATCTATAAAGAGCTCACCAAACTCCACACCCAAAAAACAAATAATCCAGGGAAGAAATGGGCAGAAAACACGAATAGACACTTGTCTAAAGAAGACATCCAGATGGCCAACAGGCACATGAAAAGATGCTCAACCTCACTCATCAGGGAAATACAAAACAAAACCACACTCAGATACCACCTCACGTCAGTCAGAGTGGCTAAAATGAACAAATCAGGAGACTATAGATGCTGGAGGGGATGTGGAGACACGGGAAACCTCTTGCACTGTTGGTGGGAATGCAAACTGGTGCAGCCACTCTGGAAAACAGTGTGGAGGTTCCTCAGAAAATTAAAAATAGACCTACCCTATGACCCAGCAGTAGCACTGCTAGGAATTTACCCAAGGGATACAGGAGTACTGATGCACAGGGGCACTTGTACCCCAATGTTTATAGTAGCACTTTCAACAATAGCCAAATTGTGGAAAGGGCCTAAATGTCCATCAACTGATGAATGGATAAAGAAATTGTCGGGGCGCCTGGGTGGCTCAGTCGGTTAAGCGTCTGACTTCAGCTCAGGTCACGATCTCGCGGTCCGGGAGTTCGAGCCCCGCGTCGGGCTCTGGGATGACGGCTCAGAGCCTGGAGCCTGCTTCCGATTCTGTGTCTCCCTCTCTCTCTGCCCCTCCCCCGTTCATGCTCTATCTCTCTCTGTCTCAAAAAAAAATAAAACGTTAAAAAAAATTAAAAAAAAAAGAAATTGTGGTTTATATACACAATGGAGTGCTATATGGCAATGAGAAAGAATGAAATATGGCCTTTTGTAGCAACATGGATGGAACTGGAGAGTGTGATGCTAAGTGAAATAAGCCATACAGAGAAAGACAGATACCATATGGTTTCGCTCTTATGTGGATCCTGAGAAACTTAACAGAAACCCATGGGGCAGGGGAAGGAAAAAAAAAGAGAGATTAGAGTCGGAGAGAGGCAATGCATAAGAGACTCTTAAAAACTGAGAACAAACTGAGGGTTGATGGGGGGTGGGAGGGAGGAGAGGGTGGGTGATGGGTATTGAAGAGGGCATCTTTTGGAATGAGCACTGGGTGTTGTATGGAAACCAATTTGACAATAAATTTCATATATTAAAAACAAAACAAAACAAAACAAAACAAACAGAACTGAGGGTTGATGGGGGGTGGGAGGGAGGAAAGGGTAGGTGATGGGCATTGAAGAGGGCATCTTTTGGGATGAGCACTGGGTGTTGTATGGAAACCAGTTTGACAATACATTTCATATATTAAAAAAAGAGAAAAAGAAAAAGAAAAAGGCCCAAATAACTAAAATCAAGAATGAAAGAGGAGAGATCACAACCAACACAACAGAAAAAAAAACAGTAACAAGGGAATATTATGAGCAATTATATGCCAATAAAATGGGTAATCTGGAAGAAATGGACAATTCCTAGAAACATATACACTACCAAAAGTGAAACAGAAAGAAATAGAACATTTGAAGAGACCCATAACCAGTAAGGAAATCAAGTTAGTAATCAAAAATCTGCCAAAAAACAAGAGTCCAGGGCCAGATGGCTTTCCAGGGGCATTCTACCAAACATGTAAGGAAGAGTTAACACCTATTCTCTTGAAGCTGTTCCAAAAACTAGAAAAGGAAGGAAAACTTCCCAACTCTTTATATGAAGCCAGCATTACTTTGATTCCAAAACCAGAGAAACCACGAAAAACAACTATAGACCAATTTCCCTGATGAACATGGATGCAAAAATCCTCAACAAGATATTAGCCAACCAGATCCAACAATACATTAAAAAAATTATTCATCACGACCAAGTGGGATTTATACCTGGGATGCAGGGCTAGTTCGATATCCGCAAAATAATTAAAGTGATTCATCACATCAATAAAAGAAAGGATAAGAACTATATGATCCTCTCAATAGATGCAGAGAAAGCATTTGACAAAATACACCATCTTTTCTTGGTAAAAATCCTCAAGAAAGTAGGGATAGAAGGATCATACCTCGAGATCATAAAAGCCATATATGAACGACCCAGCGCTAATATCATACTCAATGGGGAAAAACTGACAGCTTTCCCCCGCTAAGGTCAGGAAGAAGACAGCGATGTCCACTCTTGCCACTGTTATTCAACATAGTATTGGAGGTCTTAGTCTCAGCAATCAGACAACACAAAGAAATAAAAGGCATCCAGATCGGCCAGGAGGAGGTCAAACTTTCACTCTTCACAGATGACATGATACTCTATATGGAAAACCCAAAAGATTCTGCAAAAAAACTGCTAGAACTGACTCATGAATTCAAAGTGGCAGAATATAAAATCAATCAATGCACAGAAATCAGCTGCATTCTTATAACCAACAATGAAGCGACAGAAAGAGAAATCAATGAATCAATCTCATTTACAGTTGCAAAAAAACCCATAAAATACCTAGGAATAAATATAAGCAAAGAGGTGAAAAATCTATACACTGAAAACTATAGAAAACTTATGAAAGAAATTGAAGAAAAAACAAGAAAATAGAAAAAGATTCCATGCTCCTGGATAGGAAGAACAAATATTGTTAAAATGTTGATACTACCCAAGGCAATATACATATTCAGTGCATCCCTATCAAAGTAACACCTGCATTCTTCACAGAGGTAAAACAAATAATCCCAAAATTTTTATGGAACCAGAAAAGACCCTGAATAGCCAAAGCAATCTTGATAAAGAAAACCAAAGCAGAAGGCATCACAATCCCAGACTTCAAGCTATACTACAAAATTGTAACCATGAGGACAGTATGGTACTGGCACAAGAATAGACACTCAGATCAATGGAACAGAATAGAGAACCCAGAAATGGACCCACAGACATGTGGCCAACTAATCTTTGACAAAGTAGGAAAAAATATCCAATGAAATAAAGACAGTCTCTTCAGCACGTGGTGCTGGGAAAACTGGACAGTGACATGCAGAAGAATGAACCTGGACCACTTTCTTATACCATACACAAAAATAAACTCAAAATGGATGAAAGACCTCAATGTAAGACAGGAAGCCATCAAAATCCTCTTTGATCTTGGCCATAGCATCTTCTTACTCAACATGTCTTTGGAGGCAAGGGAAACGTAAGCAAAAATGAACTATTGGGACCTCATCAAAATAAAAAGCTTCTGCACAATGAAGGAAACAATTAGCAAAACTAAAAGGTAACTGACAGAATGGGAGAAGATATTTGCAAATGACATATCAGATAAAGGGTTAGTATCCAAAATCTACAACTTATCAAATTCAACATCCCCCCAAAAAAATCATCCAGTAAAGAAATGGGTGAAAGACATGAATAGACACTTCTCCGAGGAAGACATCCAGATGGCCCACCGACACATGAGAAAATGCTCAACATCACTCATAATCAGGGCAATACAAATCAAAACCACAATGAGATACTACCTTACATCTCTCAGAATGGCTAACGTTAATAACTCAGGCAACAACAGATGTTGGTGAGGATGTGGAGAAAGAGGACCTCTTTTGCATTGTTGGTGGCAATGCAAGCTGGTGCAGCCACTCTGGAAAACAGGATGGAGGTTCCTCAAGAAACAAAAATAGAACTACCCTACAACTCAGCAATTGCACTACTAGGCATTTATCCAGGTGTGCTGTTTCTTTTTTTTTTTTTCAAAAAATTTTTTTCAACGTTTATTTATTTTTGGGACAGAGAGAGACAGAGCACGAATGGGGGAGGGGCAGAGAGAGAGGGAGACACAGAATCGGAAACAGGCTCCAGGCTCTGAGCCATCAGCCCAGAGCCTGACGCGGGGCTTGAACTCACAGACCGCGAGATCGTGACCTGGCTGAAGTTGGATGCTTAACCGACTGCGCCACCCAGGCGCCCCCAGGTGTGCTGTTTCAAAGGGACACACGCACCCCCATGTTTATAGCAGCACTATCAACAATAGCCAAAGTATTGCAAGAGCCCAAATGTCCATGGACAGATGAAAAGATAAAGAAAATGTGGTATACATATATACAATGGAGCATTACTCAGCAATCAAAAAGAATGAAATCTTGCCATTTGCAACTATGTGGATGAAACTGGAGGGTATTATGCTAAGTGAAGCTAGTCAGATAAAGACAAAAATCATATGACTTCCTTCATATGAGGACTTTAAGAGACAGAACAGATGAACATAAGGAAAGGGAAACAAAAATAATATAAAAATAGGGAGGGGGACAAAACAGAAGAGACTCATAAATATGGAGAACAAATGGAGGGTTGCTGGAGGGGTTGTGGGAGGGGGGATGGGCTAAATGGGTAAGGGGCATTAAGGAATCTACTCCTGAAATCACTGTTTCACTATATGCTAACTAATTTGCATGTAAATTTAAAAAAATAAAAAAATTTTTAAAAATAAAAATTAAATTCAATAAATATATATAGAATTGATACTCATGATGGATGTTGGCTTATTGGATTTTTTTCTTTTAATATTTTGTCTTGTTTTTGGAATCAGATCTTACTGAATTAATGGGGAAAAATTCACATCTCTATAATTTCTGGGAAAAAATGTGTATAATTGGCATTATTTTTTTTATAATGTTTGGTAGAATTACCAGTTAAGTCTGGTCCTGGAATTTACGTTGTAGAAAAGTATTTAGGTATATATTCAATTTGCTAGTGCAAGCCTATCATTCCCTGCATTTGAGTGGTCAAGGTATCAGTGCCTCAGGGCATCTCAAAATGAAATTGAGAATAATGCCTTTCTACACACCTGCTATCACTCTGGACAACACAGCATGTTTTTCAGTCTCATAGATTCCAACAAGAAATCACTGCTCCAGCTTCTGCCACAATCCCTTTCTCCACAGAGCTCACAATGAGTCTTGGGGATGGTCCCACCCAGGAGTTGCCACACACCCTCGAATGTCCTGTACGTTTGAACATAAGCAATGACACATTTATTTCCCTTAATCACAGAATATTCTCCTCAAGCCTCACCACTGCCCAAAGCTACTAAGAAATCTTAGTATTTCCATGCTCCCTGTGCTTCCCCTAGGTTGTTTTTGAATTAGCAGGCTTCCATACTTCAGGAGAAAGAAGGAAAAGCCCTGGTTTTCAGTCCAGAGCATCGTAATTCATTGTGTCTTGTTCAGGTCCAATGAAGAACCTATCTCCCTGCTTCCCTGTAATAGCTCTTTACTTGCTAAGCCAATCTCTGCTTTGGGACATTTTCTGTGTTTTCCAAACCAAGAGGGTTTTTTACCCAAGTCTCCGAAGGCGCCCTTAGAGGTGAGTAGGACTTGGGTCAACCACTCACACAGGCTGCCACTTTTTGGTCCTCTGCGTCTTAAGGAGCTGTGTGACCACTACACCCTCCTTGGAAACAGCTCCTTCCTGTCTCAGATGTTCCAAGTTCACTAAGTTGAACTGAGCACAGACCACATGTCCCAGAATCAGTCAGTAAAATACAGAACCATCTGTTTCATCCACAACGTAGGTTATACCACGGGAGAGAATAATTGGAAGTGAATTAACTTTAGAATTCACTATTTGTGACTTCAGTTAGTAAATCTAAAGACCTGACCAATTGGATCCACATTCCTGCATGTTAAGAGTAATAACTGAGAAGCACTTCAGTCTGGGGCACACACCCACCACTTTTCTTCAGTCCTCACTGCTCCATACTGGTCTTTTTTTCTTTTTTTAATGTTTCTTCATTCTTGAGAGAGACAGAGACAGAATGTGAGCAGGAGTGGGGTGGAGAGAGAGAGACACACACACAGAATGTGAAGCAGCTCCAGGCTCTGAGCTGCCAGCACAGAGCCCAATGTGGGGCTCGAACTCACAAGCCAGGAGATCATGACCTGAGCCAAGGTTGGATGCTCAACGGACTGAGCCACCCAGGAGCCCCAGCTCCATAGTGTTTTACATTCAGCTCTTTTCATTCCTTTATGTTGCCTTGTTGGCCACTGTAGTCCTTAGATTCCTGGGCCTACACCTTACAAACAGATAGCATGACAAAGTTATCTTTTATAGTCTGGTTATAGCTGGCAATTTTCAGTCCTGAAACAAAAAGACTCAATGTGTCTCCAGGACAAGACCACTCAGAAATCCAGACCATGAGGGGCGCCTGGGTGGCGCAGTTGGTTAAGCGTCCGACTTCAGCCAGGTCACGATCTCGCGGTCCATGAGTTCGAGCCCCGCGTCAGGCTCTGAGCTGATGGCTCAGAGCCTGGAGCCTGTTTCCGATTCTGTGTCTCCCTCTCTCTCTGCCCCTCCCCCGTTCATGCTCTGTCTCTCTCGGTCCCAAAAATAAATTAAAAAATGTTGAAAAAAAGAAATCCAGACCATGAGACCTAGACAGTTATGTCCCATGGTCTGTATGAGGAAGTGGTAAATCACATTCCCCTTCTTTGGATGCTGATTCCAAAGCACTGTATCTCATATACCAACTTACTAAATCTGACTCTGTCTCCTATACTCCTATAAAATACATTATTATGCTTCGTTTAGTATCAGTATACCCTCCTGACAAGTATCAGTCCCTCCATGTGAACCAACACATGCCTCTCCCACCATTCCTCAACTGGTACCTATATCAACTTGATCCCATCAGTTGCTGCTTGACTTCAACCATAATAATGAAGTCTGTGTCTGAGATGTTGTAGCATTAGGTGAGATCATACGTGTTATGGGCTCTTTGGGTTCAGTCTTTGCTTTGCTTGAACTCTCCATTGCTTACCCCATTTCAATTGCTATATCCCATCTGTTCAGATTTTTTAGAGTATAATAAATTGTCTGAAAAACCAGATGGATAATTAAAGCTAAAGAAAAAATTAGGGGCTATTAAGCATCCCCTGGACACATGTCCAAACTCTGTCCTTGGAAAATTGGAGGAGGAAAGGGTATGCTTTTGCAGGCTGTGAGTCATTCTACTAGAAATTTGAAAAGTAAATTCAAGTCACAAGCCTAAGTTTTGAGGGCATCACCCTAGCAGCGTTCACAGAGGCTTGCAATGCACTTTAATCTTTGCTGAATGACATCAACAAAGACACAACTCACCTCTTCAGATTGTATAATAAGAAGAACACAAGTGCAAGTTGTCAAAGGAAGAGCCCGTGACCTGCTGCTATGCAAGAAATTAATCATTGGAAAAGAAAAGTAAAAAGGTGAGCCTGTATCTCACTTCCTTTAAACTATCTCCAAAAGACAGCAGAGAAATACAGGGTATTTCAAGTTACTAGAAATCAAATGATGTTAAACAGCTATCAGTTTATTACATCATTTTATAAGACATTCAAGACTGATGCTCAGCTTCTCAACAGACTCCAAAAGTAAACACTGGGTCAGGTCAAAAATCGAAGGGGTTAAGTCAAGAGGCCATGTAAGAAATTACTTTGCAGGATTTAAGGGCTGGCGCACTGACAATATAAAACCAACATCCGTAGAACTTTGAAGCCATCCCTTCACAAAGACTCCAGAAATGCACCTTATTGTAATCATATTAAATTCCAAATATGTTTCATTATTTAAACAAATGTTTATTAAAGTGATACAGCTGTGGACAAAATACACATGGCGCTTGCAATCACAAATCACAGTTCCAGGAAATCATGGTATGTGCCATATAATAGGGCAGATGGGGGGCAGGGACTGTGAGAGCAACTAGGAGAGGTATTCAACATATCTGAAGAGGGAGCAAAGTCCAGGGAGATTTTGCTGGAAGAAACTGTCTTAAACTGAGTCTTAAGTTTATTCATTCATTTAAGTATGTTCACTGAGAAGCCACTACTATATGTAAAAAGCCAAGTTCACAGAGAACAGAGTGGTGGTTGCCAGAAGCAGAGGTCAAGGAGAAGGGCTGAATCAGTGAAGGAAACCAAAATGTACAAACTTCCAATTATAAAATAAGTAAGTCCTGGGATATAACATACAACATGGTGACTATACTAAATACTGTACTGCATATTTGAAAGTTACTAAGAAAGTAGATTTTTAAATTCATTGCAAGAGAAACAGTTTGTAACGATGTATGGTGATGGCCATTAATTACATTTATTGTGGTGATCATTTCACTATATACAAATATCAAAGCACTATGTTGTATACCTTAAATATGTTGTTTGCCAATTATACCTCAATTAAAAAAATATTTAACTTATACAAATAACTTACAAATAATAATATTATACATGATACACAATATGATATAATATATAACATATATTATAATAAAAATAATTTATACAAAAAATTTATATTTTAATTTATACAAATATCTAAGCACTATGTTGTATACCTTAAATATGTTGTTTGTGAATTATACCTCAATTAAAACTTTTTAATTTATACTAATAATTTACAAATAATTCTGGGGCGCCTGGGTGGCGCAGTCGGTTAAGCGTCCGACTTCAGCCAGGTCACGATCTCACGGTCTGTGAGTTCGGGCCCCGCATCAGGCTCTGGGCTGATGGCTCAGAGCCTGGAGCCTGTTTCCGATTCTGTGTCTCCCTCTCTCTCTGCCCCTCGCCCGTTCATGCTCTGTCTCTCTCTGTCCCAAAAATAAAATAAAAATGTTGAAAAAAAATTAAAAAAAAACATAATTTATATTATATATTATAATATATAATATATAACATATAATAACAATAAAAATAATTTATACAAATAATTTATATTTAAATTTACACAAATATCTAAGCACGATGTAGTATACCTTAAATATAATGTTGTTGGTCAATTATACCTCAAAATTTTTTTAAAAGATGAAAGATGAGATATTTGTTGGCAGTAATGACAGGAAGATGGCAGCATAGGAGGGCGCTGGGCTCACCGCGTCCTGCTGATCGCTTTGCTTCCACCCACATCTGCCTAAATAACCCAGAAAACCACTAGAAGACTAGCAGAACACGCTCTCTGTAGCAAAGCATAGACAATAGGCCCACGGAGAGGGTAGGAAGGGGGGAGAGGCGGTGCGTGCTACACAGACTGGCCGGAGGGAGCTGGGGCAGTGGAGGGGTAGCCCGCCCTACAAGGCAGAGCCCCTTGCAAAAGCAAAAGGGCCAGACTCTGTGAGTTCTGACAGCCAGCGGGACTTAATATCTGGAATGTTAAAAGTCAACAGCTCTGCTCTCAGAGAGCAGGGAGGGTGAGAGGATGCCAGGAGGGAGGTTGTTGAGCCCAGGAATACAGAGCTCAGCAGGGGAACAAAGGCGCTGCCAGGCACCATTTCCCTCTCCCATCCCCAAGTCTAAATTCCAAAGGGAACCAGTTCCCATACTTTCTTGCACTGCTCAAAGGCTGTGCTTCAGTGGATCCATCCCTCTAACAGGTATGCCTCCCTTCTGGTGCTGCAGGGCCCCTCCCACAGGGGACCACCAACAGCAAACCTAGCTAAGGCCTGCCTCTCCTGCCCCTGTGCACCTTGAGGATCCGCCCTGGCTAATACGCCAGATCCCACTGAAGCAGTACCACAAGCCTGGCAGTGTGCAAGTAGCCCAGACAGGGGCCATGCCACTCCACAGTGAGTCCTGCCCCTGGGAGAGGGGAAGATAAGGTACACACCAGTCTGACTGTGGCCCCAGTGGTGGGCTGGGGGCAGACATCCGGTCTGACTACGGCCCCATCCACCAACACAAGTTTCTCTGGACAGCACAGGGGAAGAGCCCTGCAGTTCTGCACCACTCCAGGGACTATACAAAATGACAAAATGGAAGAATTCTCCTCAAAAGAAACTCCAGGAAGTAGTGACAGCTAACAAATTGATCAGAAATTATTTAAGCAATATAACGGAACAAGAATTTAAAATAATAGTCATAGAATTAATTGCTGGGCTTGAAAAAAGCACAGAGGACAGCAATCTATTGTTACAGAGATCAAGGGACTAAGAAATAGTCACGAGGAGCTAAAAAAAAATGCTATAAATGAGGTGCAAAATAAAATAGAGGCAGCCATAGCATGGATTGAAAAGGCAAAGGAGAAAATAGGTGAATTACAAGGTAAAATTATGGAAAAAGAGGAAGCTGAGAAAAAGAGAGATAAAAAAATCCAGGAGCATGAGGGGAGAATTAGAGAACTCAGTGATGCAATCAAACTAAACAGTATCTGTATCACAGGAATTCCAGAAGAGGAGGAGAGAGAGAAAGGGAGGGGTTGAAGGTGTACTTGAACAAATCATAGCTGAGAACTTCCCAGATCTGGGGAAGGAAAAAGGCACTGAAATCCAAGAGGCACAGAGAACTCCCTTCAGATGTAACTTGAATCAACCTTCGGCATGACATATCATAGTGAAACTGGAAAAATACAAGGATAAAGAGAAAATTCTGAAAGCAGCTAGGGATAAACATGCTCTAACTTACAAAGGGAGACCCATAAGACTAGTGGCAGACCTATCTACTGAAACTTGGCAGGCCAGAAAGGAATGGCAGGGAATCTTCAATGTCATGAACAGAAAAAAATATGCAGCCAAGAATCCTTTATCCAGCAAGTCTGTCATTCAGAATAGGAGAGATAAAGGTCTTCCCAAACAAAAAATGAAGGAATTCATCACCATGAAACCAGCCCTACAAGAGATCCTAAGGGGGACTCTGTGAGTGAAATGTTTCAAGGACCACAAAGTACCACAGACATCACTACAAACATGAAACCTACAGACATCACAATGACTCTAAACCCATATCTTTCAATAATAACACTGAAAGCAAATGGACTAAATGCGCCAACTAAAAGACATAGGGTATCAGAATAGATAAAGAAACAAGACCCATCTATTTGCTGCCTACAAGAGACTCATTTTAGACCTGAGGACACCTTCAGATTGAAAGTGAGGGGATGGAGATCTATCATGCTACTAGAACTCCAAAGAAAGCTGGAGTAGCCATACCTCTATCAGACAAACTAGACGTTAAATTAAAGGCTGTAACAAGAGATGAAGAAGGGCATTATATAATAATTACAGGGTCTAACCATCAGGAAGAGCTAACAACTATAAATGTATATGTGCCGAATACGGGAGCCCCCAAATATATTAAACAATTAATCACCAACATAAGCAACCTTATTGATAAGAATGTGGTGATTGCAGGGGACTTTAATACTCCACTTACAACAATGGATAGATCATCTAGACACAGGATCAATAAAGAAACAAGGGCTCTGAATGAGACATTGGATCAGATGGACTTGACAGATATATTTAGAACTCTGCATCCCAAAGCAACAGAATATACTTTCTTCTCGAGTGCACATGGAACATTCTCCAAGATAGATCACATACTGGGTCACAAAACAGCCCTTCATAAGTATACAAGAATTGAGATCATACCATGCATACTTTCAGACCACAATGCTATGAAACCGGAAATCAACCACAGGGAAAAGCCTGGAAAACCTCCAAAGCATGGAGGTTAAGAACACCCTCCTAAAGAATGAATGGGGGTGTTCCTGGGTGGCTAAGATTGTTGGGTATCCGACTTCAGCTCAGGTCATGATCTCACACTCAGTGAGTTAAGCCTTGTGTCAGGCTCTGTGCTGACAGCTCAGAGCCTGGAGCCTGCTTCAGATTCTGTCTCTCTCTTTCTCTCGTCTCTCTCTCTCTCTCTCTCTCTGCTCCTCTCCTGCTCATGCTCTGTCTCACTCTGTCTCAAAAATAAATAAAAACTTTTTAAAAAAATTTTTAAAAAAAAGAATGAGGGGGCGCCTGGGTGGCGCAGTCGGTTAAGCGTCCGACTTCAGCCAGGTCACAATCTCGCGCTCCGTGAGTTTGAGCCCCGCGTCAGGCTCTGTCTGGGCTGATGGTTCAGAGCCTGGAGCCTGTTTCCGATTCTGTGTCTCCCTCTCTCTCTGCCCCTCCCCGGTTCATGCTCTGTCTCTCTCTGTCCCAAAAATAAATAAACGTTGAAAAAAAAAATTAAAAAAAAAAAAAAAAAAGAATGAATGGGTCAACCAGGCAATTAGAAAAGAAATTAAAACATGTATGGAAACAAATGAAAATACAAACATCCAAATGCTTTCAGATGCAGTGAAGGCAGTCCTGAGAGGAAAATACATCGCAATCCAGGCCTATCTGAAGAAACAAGAAAAATCCCAAATACAAAATCTAACAGCACACCTAAAGGAAATAGAAGCAGAACAACAAAGATACCCCAAACCGAGCAGAAGAAGAGAAATAATAAAGATCAGAAATAAACAATATAGACTCTAAAAAAACTGTAGAACAGATCAATGAAACCAAGAGTTGGTCTTTCTGAAAAAATAAACTAAATTGATAAACCTCTAGCCAGGCTTCTCAAAAAAAAAAGGGAGATGACCCAAATAGATAAAATCATGAATGAAAATGGAATTATTAAAACCAACCCCTCAGAAATACAAGCAATTATCAGAGATTACTATGAAAAATTATATGCCAACAAACTGGACAACCTGGAAGAAATGGACAAATTCCTAAGCACCCACACACTTCCAAAACTCTAATAGGAAGAAACAGAAAACTTGAACAAACCCATAACCAGTAAAGAAATTCAATCAGTTACCAAAAATCTCCCAACAAATAAGATTCCAGGACCAGATGGCTTTCCTGGGGAATTCTACCGGACATTTAGAGCAGAGATAATACCTATCCTTCTCAAACTATTCCAAAAAATAGAAAGGGAAGGAAAACTTCCAGACTCATTCTATGAAGCCAGCATTACTTTGATTCCTAAACCAGACACAGACCCATTAAAAAAAGAGAACTACAGGCCAATATCCCTGATGAATATGGATGCAAAAATTCTCAATAAGATACTAGCAAATCTAATTCAACAGCTTATAAAAAGAATTTTTCACCATGATCAAGTGGGATTCATTCCTGGGCTGCAGGGCTGGTTAGATACTTGCAAATCAATCAATGTGATACATCACATTAATAAAAGAAAAAATAAGGACGATATGATCCTGTCAATCGATGCAGAAAAAGCATTTGACAAAATTCAGCATTCTTTCTTAATAAAAACCCTCAAGAAAGTCAGGATAGAAGGAACATAATTAAACATCATAAAAGCCATTTATGAAAAGCCCACAGCTATTATCATCCTCAATGGGGAAAAACTGACAGCTTTCCCTCTGAGATCAGGAACACGACAGGGATGGCCACTCTCACCACTGTTGCTTAACATACTGTTGGAAGTGCTAGCATCAACAGACAACAAAGGAAATCAAAGCCATAAAAACTGGCAAAGATGAAGTCAAGTTTTCTCTTTTTGTAGATGACATGATATTATACATGGAAAACCTGACAGACTCCACCAAAAGTCTGCTAGAACTGATACATGAATTCAGCAAAGTCGCAGGATACAAAAATCAATGTACAGAAATCAGTTGCATTCTTATACAATAATAATGAAGCAATAGAAAGACAAATAAAGAAACTGATCCCATTCACAATTGCACCAAGAATCCTAAAATACCTAGGAATAAACCTAACCAAGTAAAAGATCTGTATGCTGATAACTATAGACACAATGTATTTTATAGTGTTAAATGCATCCTTTAAAAGAAAGCATTCTTAGGGTGGATTTTCTTAAAAAACAAGAGGACCACTCAAACAAAGTGACACCATAAAAGTTTAAATTAAATACACGGAAAATGTTAAAGTAGGGAAATACCAAACAAAACAGGTTTAATCGTAATTGAAAATTTTTAACTACTTCTTTGAAATTGAAAAATCAAGTAAAAGCATGACATATGTCATTAACAAAATTATAGAATACATAAATTATCCCCAATACTGAATATACATGCTTTGAAGCAGCAAAATCAGGAATACTGACCATGCACTAAATTTCAAAGGAAATCTCAAGAAATCACATTTTCTTAAGTTAATTTTGAGAGAGAGAGATAGACAGAAAGTGAATTGGGAAGGAGCAGGGAGACAGAAGGAGAAAGAGAACCCAAATATGGGGCTCAAAATACACAAAACCATGAGATCATTCCCTGAGCTGAAAATACGAGTTGGAGGCTTAACCAACTGAGCCACCCAGGTTCTCCTGCAAATCACAATTGTTATCAAACAGTATTCAGTTATCACACTAGAGTTATAAATAAACCTCAAAAAAATTCCCCAAATCTTATAGATGTACAAACAAAATTCTATCTCAGTCATGAATAAAGGACATCATAAGAGAAAATTACAAAAGATTAGGAACAGAATGTCAACTCAGTTAGTACCTATGAAATGCCTTGAGGCATACCTAAAGTGGTACTTACAACCTTAAACATACTAGAAAGGAACAAAGACTGAAAATAAATAACTTATGTTTTCTATTCAATAAGGAGGAAAAATTGAGGCACCTAGGTGGCTCAGTCCGTTAAGCATCCGAATTCAGCTCAGGTCATGATCTCACAGTCCATAAGTTCAAGTCCCTCGTTGGGCTCTGTGCTGACAGCTCAGAGCCTGGAGCCTGCTTTGGATTCTGTGTCTCCCTCTCTCTCCGCCCCTCCTCCACTCATTCTCTCTCTCTCTCTCTCTCTCTCAAAAAGTAAATAAAAAAATTTTTTTAAATGAGGAAAAATTAACAGGAATGCAAAGAAAACTTTTACAATCTAACAAGGAGAAAAACCACAGAACTTAAAACATAAAAGCAATGCAGAAGATAAGAACAAAAAAATAGAATCTTTAAAAAATCAAGTAAAATAGACAAATCTCTGAGAAGTTATAAAGGGAAAAACAACACAAACAATGTTAAGATGGGGAAAATGGTAAGTAACCAAGAAGAAATTTTACAATCCAAAAAATGCTATCAGTTTATGTTAATATGAAAAATTCATCAAATTCCTTGTTCTAGGACAAGTATTTACTAAAATCAGTTAATAAAGTTTAAAAATCTGAGTAGACCAATAACCATTAAAATAAGTAAACAATATAATTTGATTAAAAATAGGCAGAGAACCTGAATGACATTTTCCCACAAAAGACATAAGGATGGCCAATGGACACATGAAAAGATGCTCACCATCACTAAGCGAGGACGCACCCCAAAACCACAATGAGCTATCACCTCACACCAGTCAGAATCACTGGTATCAAAAAGACAAGAAGTATCAAGTGTTAGAGAGGATATGGAGAAAAAGGAACCCTGGTGCACTGGTGGGGGGAGCGCACACTGGTGGGGGGAGCGCACACTGGTGGGGGGAGCGCACACTGGTGGGGGGAGCGCACACTGGAGAACAACATTGGGTTTCCTCAAAAAATTAAAATTAGAACTACCATATGATCCATTAATTCCACTGTATGGTCTTTACCCAAATAAAACCAAAACATAAACACACACACACACACACACACACACTGGAATATTACTCGGCCATAAAGAAGAATGAGATCTTGCCATGTATGACAACACTGATGGACCTAGAGGGTATAATGCTGAGTGAAACAAGTCAGAAAAGTCAGACAGATAAAACACAAATACCATGATTTCACTTATATGTGGAATCTAAAAACTAAAAGCAAACAAAAAGACTCTCAAGTACAGAGAACAAACTGTTGGTTGTCAGAGGGCAGATGGATGGGAGAAGGGTTAAAAGAAAAGAAAGGGGATTAAGAGGTACCAACTTCCAGTTAGAAAATAAGTAAATCACAGAGATGAAAAGTACAACGTAAGGAATACAACCAATAATACTAATAATAACATTGTGTTGTAACATATGTTGACTACACATCATGGTATTAACGTACAGATTTTTTAATCAACGTTGTTCATCTGAAACTAACATTGTATGTTAATTACACTGGAATTTAAAAAATCTATGTATAATTTAAATACACCATTATTATTTAGCACAGAGCCTCCCAGACTTCTCTTGCCTGCCTCAACACCCTTTACTTGCAGATCAAAACCAAATTCCTGCTCACCTTTCTACCCCTTATGGGGACTTATCAGAATTTCAAATAGGGTGAGGGAGGAGAGACAAGCTATTCATTACATTGACAGAAATACATCCGTACATGGCTATGATGAAGCTGGAGAAATCTTATTTCTCCCAAAAATATCCTGAGCTCAAATTCAACAACCAGAGTCCTGGTCTATCCACACAGATAACATCACAAAACAGAAGCACACTCAGATTTCAAGAACAGCAGTGATAAGGACATAAGGCAGAGGGAATAGGCGATTTCTGGAAGAGAAGAATTTTTCTGAATTAGCATAGGATACTGGACAAGGCCACTGTAGCAATTAGTTGGGTCTGTTAATGCCACAATACCTGACCTTCCTGCCCTCAATACACCTGTGGCTAAAATAATCACAGCTGGAAAGTTAAAAGAAAAAGTAAATGATATTCAGAGATTCTCTCCCTAAAGAAAAGGTACCAGGCCCAAATGATTTACAAAAATTTTTATCGGGGCACCTGGGTGGCTCAGTCAGTTAAGCCTCCGACTTCGGCTCAGGTCATGATCTCACAGTTTGTGAGTTCGAGCCCTGCATCGGACTATGTGCTGACAGCTTAGAGCCTAGAGCCAGCTTCGAATTCTGTGTCTCCCTCTCTCTCTGCTCCTCCCGCACTCATGCTCTGTCTCTCTCTCTCTCTCTCTGCTTCAAAAATAAATAAAAACATTAAAAAAATTTTTTTTTGTGTGTGAAACCAGTGTGCCAGGTGGCTCAGTCGGTTAAGCATGTGGCTCATAATTTCAGCTCAGGTCATAATCTCACAGTTTGTGAGATCAATACCCATGGGCTCTGCACTGAGAGCATGGAGTATGCTTGACATTCTCTCTCTCTCTCTGCCTCTCCCCTGCTTACACACATACTCTCTCTCTCTCTGTCTCAAAATAATAAACTTAAAATTTCTATCAAAGCTACGAGCAACAAATAATCCCTGTTTTACACAAACTGTTCCAGCGTTTAGCAAAAGAAAAGTAACCCAACTCATTTCATAATTCTGGAAAAACACTGATCCCAAAACAGGGTAACACAAGAAAACCATGGGCCAGTCTCACTCACAGAAGCAAAAGTTATGTTTTTTTAAAAAATGAAAATCAGCATTTGCAGTAGAAACCAATGTTGTAAACAAGAGTACCTATCCCAACAATCCAAACTGATTCAACAATTTAAGAAATCAATTAATTGATCACATTAACAGATTAAGTGAAAACAATAAGTTTTTAGAAATAAATATTCAAATTATCTCCACCATCAATGGCACCCTTTCAAGATTAAAAAGTAAAATTTGTGACATGCTAAGAACAAAATGAGCGGTGTTAAATTGGTTTCTATCCAAATATTACAGCAAATATTAGAAATATACCCACAAAAGTCAGAAAGAAGATAAAGATGCCTGTTATCACTGCTACCTCTCAACACAGCTTTGGGGGCCTAGCTCATGTGCTAAGACAAGGAAAAGAAGAATGAGGCTCAGGAAGAACAAAACAGTAACTGTAGTAACTCTTACTCTTTCGTCTGGCCATTTTTTCTCTCTCCTATGTGTTGGTTTGCACAATGGTCCTGTACACAGAGGGGAAGGAGAGACCCAAGAAAGAGGCGAACCACTCCAGATTGGTACGTGGCAGGTTTGTAAGCCAAACGAAAAGAGAGTAACTTCCTCAAGCAGATAAGTAGCCCAACAGGCACCAGCTGGGCAGAACACAGGTGAAATCTCTAAGAGACAGTCCATCCACATTCTTGCAAATGGCAGGATTTCCCTTTTTATGGCTGAATAAAATTACATTATATGTATGTGTACCACATTCTCTTCATACGTTCACCCATCAATGGACATTTAGGGAATTTCCATTGTAAATAATGCTACAGTGAACATAAGGGTGCATGTATCTTTTGGAATTAGGGGTTTCATTTTCTTCACGTAAATACCCAGAAGTGGACTGTAGCATCATTGTGAAGACAGTGATGGGAGGTGTTTCTAGACAACATTGACTGTGATGGAATTTGACTCAGAGACTCCTTAGAAGCAGAGGAGGCAATGTGACAGGAGTAGAATGCTCTAGACCTCAAAGTCCTCTTTGGTGAAAAGGATCACTAGGTATATTACGTCAGGTGAATGGGGGTGAGAGTAAGATTATGAGGCAGTGAGTTCAGCCTCATCAAGGAGTCTGTTGGGTTTATACAGGGATTTACTACTTGAATTTCAGCCCTGTGGAATTTCAGACCTAGAAAGACTATCAGTGTCCCAGCTCGCATGATACCGTCCCCTTTCCCATTTTACTATCCTTCTAGTTTAATCTCAGGTTGCAAACCTCCAGTGACAGGAGACCAAGTTTCTTCCATGGAAGAATGTCCTCTTTGGGGGTAAATATAATTATAAAGGAAAAAGCATCTTTGAACTTCTAAACTAGATATTACTTTTTGGTTGACCTGTGGGATTCCACAGTGTCATGCGGACATTTCTGAAAACTTTTATCTCATTGCACTTCTATCGTTCTATGTGCTTGGCTTTCCTAGCAAACTTTAAAATCAAGGAGGGAAGTTACAATCTTATTCATCTTTGCACCTCCAGGCACAGCAGAGTGGCTGACATATAGTTGCCACTCAATACATGTTTCTTAAATTAACTCAAATTGAATTGACTCACACCTAACAATTTGCATTCTAAATTTAAGAGCCAAAACCAGTCATTTTAACCCCTCTTTCACATGATCCTCCCATTAGAATCTGGTTTCCAGCATCTGCCACAAAATTGAGACACCATGGAGACTCTTCTCAAAAAGACTCAGAGGACAAAGTTATATAACATGAGAACACCAAAGGATAATGATTCATCACACCTTCCAATGCACAAAGAATTATTTAGTCTCTCTGGTAGAGGATAGAAAAGGATGAGCCAGAGCATAACTGTGAAACATTCTTCATCTTATTGCAGAGAGACAGGAGTTAAAATGTTTAAAAGGTTATAATAAGTGTCTCCTTTCCTCTTAAAGGAGTAAAAAAGAGGCTGTGTTTATGTAGGTGAACAAAGTTCAAGACTCATTGAACAATGCAGCTGGGCTGAGCCAAGTTGTTTGACAAATCAGCAAAATGACTTTCTGGCGTAACTAGGCTAACCAGAGTGAGTGGACAAGTTAATCCACCTGCAGAAGCAGCCAGTGGTAGTTGAACCCTGACCACTCTTCTCCTGGAAAACCAAGTAAGAAGAAAGCCTTTGGGGCACCTGGGTGGCTCAGTCGGTGAAGCGTCCGACTTCAGCTCAGGTCATGATCTCCCGATTCATGAGTTTGAGCCCTGCATTGGGTTCTGTGCTGACAGCTCAGAGCCTGGAGCCTGCTTCAATTCTGTGTCTCCCTCTCCCTTTGCCCCTCCCCCACTCACGCTCAGTCTCTGTCTCTCAAAGATGAATACACATTTTAAAAAATGAAAATAAAAAAGGAAGAAAGCCTTCCATTTTTGAGAGCCTTCTGAGACAGGCCGCATCCACGGCTTAATAATATTCATAAGGACCACAAACTCCCTTATGCCTCTGTACACAGGTCAAGGAAAACATGCCCCCAGGAGTAATTTTTCACAGAGAAATTCTGCCACTGCAAAATTAATGACCCAGTCTCCCTGAGTACATACAGATTCTGTAATTTTATCTTTAAATAATAATGTCTTTAGTGCTGTTTTAGAAACTACAGATTCAAAAAAATTTAACGTGCCATCAGCCAGTCATGACATGGTTTTAATATATTTGAGGAAATAACTACATGCCAGAAGAATGAAGATCAATGGTTATTTTCATTTTATTCTACAAATAGCTGTTTAATCCACTTAACCTGCTTACGGGATCATCCTATGTTCCAAATGTGGATTTCTCATGAGAGTCCAAATTCTATCCAGACTTTAAATCCTCTAATCTTGTCTGATTTCCCGATAAACTCTAGGCTGCAGAATTTGACTTTTGACATAATGCCTACCACATCCAGATATTCAGGACACTTTCATGAAACAAATTAGAAGTGTTTTCTTTTTACAAGCTCCAAAGGAACCTAATAATGAAACCACTCAATCTCTACTTCTTTGTTACTCCTCTCTCAGGATATTTTAAAATTCATTTTCTTGTGACTCTGTCCTTAATTGGCTTTTTCCCTGCTCAACCTCTCCTTTAAATGGTAGGCAAATGTAGGCAAATAGGTTCTACTTACATAAATGGGTTAGAAAAACAGCTTTGGCAAAAAGCCGCCACCAGGGGGCAAAAGCACCTGAGGTGAGCTAGCAAGATGCTGTAATGGGATCACCAGTAACTTGTTACATCACCTGCAGGAAATTACTTTCCATCTGATGCCAATACACTATTGTGCTTGAATCACAAACTCCACTTGCCCCCCAGACCCTTTGCTTCTTACACCCACAAGTTAGTGATTACTTTGTTTTCTCCACATTCATGTGTGTAAGATCTTGTTTTCTTCACGTTTACCACGTGGATAATATCTAGTGATCTCAATAAATATGGACATGAGAGCTCTGTTGGGGGCTCTTGTCTCCTCCCAGACATTAACCTCTCTCATATTCAATTCTGTTCCCGCTCTCTTGCTGGACAAGAAAGAACTCCAGGCTCATAGTCTGCAATAGGCAAATGGGGAAGACCTCCATTTTGTATTGGATTCATCCTTTCTCCACCAAATGTCCAAATATATAGTATACTGTGTGCTGAAAATGCCAACATAAAGGAGACGCAAGCACTGACACAAAAACTTGAAGTCCAGGTGGAGACACATACAGAGAAACATAAAATTTGCATTGGCAACTACAGCAGGCGAGGGTCTCCATACTCTGCATTTGGGAAAGCTAGATGGACCACAGAAAGGAGTGGTGTTCTCTATTTTTCTTCTGTTAGCAACCAATCTAAAGTAAAATTCTATTTCTAGTTCAAACTTGAAGATCAAGTCAACTATTGGACACCGATGATTAGACATCCCACAGGTATATCAAACTCGAACCATCCTTGCATTTACAAAACTGATCTTCTCAATTTTACTTTCTTTTTATTCTCTAGATTGCTCCCATGTTACCTCCCTCATTTCTTTCACTGCAATAGTTTCCTGACTTGTGTATCTCCAGTCTATCATTTATTGCCAATGTCTTCTACATTGAAATAAAAATTGATTTCTGACACACGAAGCTGATCACACCCTTCCTCATAAAACCTTCCAATAATCTCTCATTGTTCACATGAAGAATGAAAAAGCATACAACGTTTATGTGCCAAAAACATGCCAAGGATACCTACTCTGTGGTAAGTATTTACTGAATAAGCCAATACCTCCCTACTTAACTGTATCCTGACAATTCTCGTGTGCTAAGTAGAGCGATGGGCTCCAAAGATGTCTATGTACTAATTCCCAGATTGTATTCATGTATTTTTGCATGGCAAGGGAGAATTAAGGTTGCTGAATAGCTGAACTTAAAACAGGGGCAGTTACCCTGGATTGTGTGTATGGGCCCTTTGGTCCTTTTAAGTGAAAGAAAGGCAAGAGAGTCAGTGTCAGAGGGACACAGCCTGAGAAACACTATGGCTGTTGTTCCTTTGAAGGTGGAAAGAGGCCAGGGAATGTGAGCTATAAATGCCGGAAAAGGGAAGGAAATATATTCTCCCCTATGACTTTCAGGGAAACTCAGCCCTGCCAGTATCTTGATTGTAGCCCACAGGGACGATTCTGGACTTTGAAACTAGAAGATAATCAACATGTGTTGTCTTAAGCTATTAAATTTGTGGTAACTGGTAACAGCAACAATAGAAAGGTGATGTACCTCATTACAGAGCATGAACCATTGCCCTGTCCTCAAGTGTTCACATATGATAAGTCCATCTTGGACAAGAAGGCGAACTCATTCATTGTTGTCTGGACTGAAAACTGAGTCAGCTCTACAGAGTAGAACCTTAATAAAATTGTATTGGATGAAATAAATTTGCCAGGGAGGTTTTTTTGAAAAAAAAAAAAACATTTTCAACATTTTCAACATTTCAACATTTTCAGAAATTCTTAAGGATCTGATGTCAACTAAACTTCCACAAATATTGAATATAAATTTCTTATAAACATTCAAATTGCTTTTGTTCTCACTTAACTCAATTTGCCATCGTATATTCTATGTAATTTTTTCGAGCTGTATATTTTCTTTTCTTTATACATTTTCAGACTTTCATGTTTCCCTTCTTCCAGAAAGTCATAATGGGATTTAGCTCATCTTTATTCTCTTAATTCTAAGGGTCATAAGGCTCTTGACTTAATTCTACCTGTTCTGTCTTTGAACATAATCCTAGTCAACTAATTCCAACTCTCTTTTGTTGTGAATGATTTAAAGAGAGTGTGCTGTTGACTTTCTCTCCTGCTCTAGATTTTCATCTTGACCTTTGTTAAGAACATGTAGGTAAGATACAGGACACGACACACTCACTTTATCCTGGATCAGTTCCCTGAAGCTCTTACTATTCACATTGACCACATCCTCTATTTTTGCCTTGTGAATACCATTCTAGTATTCCTATTATCAGCACTTAGACTGACCCCTGTACTCTGCACCTTCTCTGCATCCTTTTGTAAGGTTTCCTTTTTGACCTTCAAAAATCTTTCCTTCTCTTTCCCATAGTATTTCAGTTGGTGTTGTCCAAATTTAAAGTTTACCCCCCGCCTGGTTTTGTTTTTGTTTTTGTTTTTAATCTGCTGATTGTGTTAAAGGTTGAACACAAATGACAACTAAACAGAGAATTACACTCAGCTCCCTTCTTGGTACTAAAATGTGAGCTTCCTCCTTGTTTGCTCTGTTATCCTGTAGCACCATGAAAAGTGTCACCATCAGTGAAATGGTGTATCTAATGGTTGGATCTAAGCACCACTGATATATAGGTAAGTTGGCAAAGGAATCTCATTGATAAGTCTTGTCTATTTGCCAATGATAAATATAGTCCTATACGTACCTTTTAATATTTTCCCCATTTCTGAACTGCTTTGTACCTTTTGAAGTAAATACCAGTCACTCTTACTGGATCATTCTCTACTTTTTATCTTCAGTTCCATTCATTTTTCCTTTTGTCTCTATTTTATATGAATTTTTACTTTGTTTCCTGTTCCAAGGATAATTTTCATAACTTTCAAATGTTGACACTTCTTTTGTTACTGCCAGAATGAAATCATTTTGAAGTAAAGCAGGGCTCAGACTATTGACATTCATTTTGATCTTTATTTGTTGCAACTCTTCAGTTTAAAATTAGGTTTCATTAGAGAAACAGATTCTCCAAGACCATACATTCACTGACCAACTGTGAGAAATATTTTCTTACTCCCATTGCCTTTCTTATTTCCTTCTCCCATTTCCACATAAAACTGTAAATTACCTTGGTTTATATGTCTTTATATATATTGGTGGTTATTTCAGTATATACTAAATTTGCCTATTTGGCAGTATGATTGAGTGAGATATCAATTTGGTCTCTGTTTTCACTGCTGTGGTGTCATTGCTTCCCCCAGTAAAAGACTGTGGCGAAGCTTTATGATGTGGCGTACAAACAGCTTGGATCTTTGAGTTGAGGTAAGAGGATGATAAATTTTATACTACAGATTATGGTGGTTTAGATCCTCCAAAATGCAGACAGCAAGACGGATTTATAAGTCCAAGTTTATCTTATAAAGCATAAAGGAGAGAGGTATTAGGCATAAATTGGAGAGCTGCAAAATGTGTTTCTCGTCTGAAGAAAGGGATGATGGAGGACTGGATAAGAACAGCCTCTGACCACAGTATAGATCATAGAATGTCTTACCTAGGCCAATGGGGCATCTTAGAACAAATAATGCCTACCAGAGAAGTCCAGCATTGGGCAGGAAGGGCCCAGATCTCGTATCCCTGCCATGCTGAGTCATTGGCAAGGAGCAGCCTGAGGAACATGGGACTCTGGTGTGAACATGGGACTGACTGGATTCTGATGGTGTGGCAGCTGAAGACTATACCCCAACCTTGCATAAGGTTCTTTATTGAAGGGAGATATGAGTGGCATTTTCCCATGGCTGACACATAGGACCCCAAGCAGAATCTACTGGCCATGCAATAGACAGTCATCCCCCAACATTTGGAAGGTGGAGAAAAGTCTAAGATGAAATATAAGCTAACCCGAGAGGGAGTGTGAAATGCACTGGGATCTGTTCTCTTACTACCAGATTCCAGGAAATGGTGACACAGGGACCTATCCTATTTCGCTCCTACATCCTAAGTGAGGGGTGACGATAAGACAGTACAGAGGTTGGACCCCATGCCAATAGATTAGCAGCACAGATATGTAACCTAGAGAGGAGTCCGCAGCCAATCCTTGGACCAGGATATCTGAGCATCTGCAGAGCAGACTCTTTCACCAGAGCTTAAGAACCAGGGTCTAAGAGCAACATCAGGTAGCAAAAGGAGAAACCAAAAGATAGTTGACCTCAACGGACACCATTTTTGTGATAGAACATAAGGCTGAGTTTATTTAAGACCTTGTGGAAGGATACACTACAAAGAAGTGCCTGGAATTGAATTTGGCACCACCCAGTATGGCAGGAGGACTCAGAACAGGTTAGACGGAAGGTACAAGGAAAGACCAGCACTGGGGGACGAAAGCGGTAGTGGTTGTGTGGGCAGGTAGTGTGGGATGTGGTCTCGCAGCAGATGCGAGGCTGCCTGGTGTTCTGCACTCTCTGCTCTGTTGACTGCTGCTGCTGGGTTGCTCCACAGTTACCTTCCTAAATCCCTGGCAACCTCTCCTAAACCACTCATTTTCCATCATTTTCCATGCTAGTGTGCTGTCTGCACTGCCGCCGACCTCATACAAATCCCTACTGTGCAGTCGTCTTCTCCCTTTCTGCCAGAAGGGTCTTGACTGTGCCTGGTGACTACCTGTTCCAGGAGGGTGTACCTCAGGAGAACCTTCAGATGTCTTGTGACACCATTTTTCTTGTTTTTGTTCTGTTTGTTTACACGATAGCTTGTCGTTCCCAGATCGCACAAACAGTCCAGGATGAGAAGCTTGCAGAATTGAGTAGGTGGCTAGTCAGGTGCAGCTTCAGACTGCAAGTGAACCATGTCAGTTACCACGTTACTGCCTCTCAACTCCAAGACCCACCTCTTGTTGCTCTAGTTTGTGATTCTGGACCTCAGACAGCCAATTACATTTCCTCTGCCAGATGGGTCAATGCTAGGCTTTGTCAACAGGGGCCGCCAGAGGGAGAGTGCCTGCCTGGAGGAGGGAAAACGGGTATTTTGTGCATGGCAATGAATGGTCATCATGAGTTGGTCCCAGCAGATGTCAAGAAAGCAGGGGTGGCTTTCACACTTCTGCACCAAGAGGACCCCAACCAGTTTCTTCTTCCCTAGAGGGGCAGATGGCATATTTCTGCACCAGCAGCCATACCTTCTGCTGAGCGGTCTCATGGTGGGAGGGCCCTCTCCTCCCTAAGTTTACTTTTCTCACAGTCCCATGGGTAGTAGCTGCTTTCTGCACCTGCCACCTTTATTACACCTTACAATTCTTTTCCACCTTTTTAAAGGTAACCATCTTTTACATAGTTAGTACTTCTTGACAGTAAGCTTTCCCTGTTCAAGTTCCTGGTATAGTTTCTATGAGCCTAAGTAACTCATGGACACACTAGACCCTTCAACACTCTGAGCTCAGCCAGCCGACCCAAAGTCTAACATTTGCCTTTTCCACCCTGTGTCCTTTTTCTCTCTCTCTTCAATCCAACTTCCTTTAAAGATCCACAGGGCATAAAACAAGTATGTATGTCTCTGAATTCCAAATGGTGGGCAGAGTTCAAAGGCATTAGGTACCATGCAAATTAGTTCATCTGTGCAACTTCTTATTTGTCATTAAACAATCCTTTATAAGTAAGTAATCTCTTAAGTAAATAAGACAAACTAACCAGCTCAAGTCCGTGAAAACCAGAATATTACGTTAAGCTCTATAAACAATGGAAATTTACTAAGAGGATATTACAGATGACTTTGCACCAATAAATTTGAAAAGTTAGGTTACATAAACGAATTACCAGAAAGATTATAGAACTCATGAAAACCAACTCGAGAAACAAAAATACTTAAAATGTCTTCTTAACTGTTAAAAATTGAGTCAGAAGAACATACTGTATAAGAAAGCTCCAAATTCAAGTGTCTTCACACTGAATACTTAAACACACCCAAAAAACAAATATTTTAATCTTACTGAAATAATTCCAGAGTACAGAAGAAGTAAGATCTCTTCCAATTCGTTTTTGAGGATAGCAATTTGAGGCTAATTGTTTGAGATGATACTTGTGAGGCAACAAGGAAACCACAGCCAATAGAGAAGAAAGATGGTACCCCAGAATAGAGAGACTGCAGAACAACAGTGTCATGCATGTAGTTTGCAGAATCTGAGCTCCAGTATCACAAAACAGAGCAAGGAAGAGGAGTTTCTGGAACGAAAAGGCAGAAATCTGACAAGGACAGTATAAGGCTTATACCTCCTAAGCACAATGATGAAAAAACCATAAACAGTGCTAAATCAAAACCAATAAGGTATAAAACAGATCATTCTTTATGATCACATAAGAATTGTCCCAGAAATGCATGATTGTGATTTAATATCAAAAATAGTTTAAATTCTTCATGTTAACAGATTAAAGAAAAAAAACCATATAATTTCAATAGATGCCCAAAAAGCATTTGATAAAAACAAAGATTGATAATGTTTTTAAAACACCCTAAGCAAGTAAAAAGTTGAAGGAACTACCTTTAATTAAGGCTATCTACAAAAACCTGCAGGAAAACATACTTAAATGGTGAAAATTGAACATTTTCCCTTTCAAAACAGAAACAGGCCAAGAAGGCCTATCACTGCCTCAGCTATTCAACATTGTACAGGAATGCCTAGCCCAGGAGCACACTAGGAGTTGTTTCTCAAAATGTATATAATTCTGTTCTCCAAGTGCAATGACCCACTTCCGCTGGGGGCCTCCCACCACTGACACTCTCAACGCCATGCTGCTTCTAGAACCCAAACCATCCACCAGGCATCATGCTTCCTGGAACCTGACAGAGATGGAGCACCTGACTTTGGGAAACCAAGTGACTGTGTAGCTGGAACTGGCCATCACGAATTGGATCCTATTGAACCAACAAGGTCAAAAAGTGGGACAGGCCCATGCAAATCCATCTTACTTTGGAAAGGGTACATCTTAGATCAAGCAGGAACAACACCACTGGTCTATACCCCAATGGCACCCATCACTGTTTCTCCAGCTTATTCCTATGGCTATATGGGGCATCCCAAACAACCAGCTGAAGGAGGAACAAAAAATCCAAGACCAATTTACAAGCACGTAAGCTTGATAGGTAAGTGCTAGACTCAGGGATGGATTTGAAAGACAATGATGAGAAAAAAACACCCTCTCGCTGGGTATAGCTTTTAGGGGTATATCTAGTCATCTACTTTATGTGGAAAGAGAAAATGGCCTCAGGTTGGAATATAATAACTCAGGGGCAGTGGCAAATAGCTTGGCCTGCTGGTGAGGGGCCTATAAGGAAAAACAAAAAGATGTGGAACAAGGGGGTCTGCGGTAGATGCCTCTGGAGAGACAAATATGTTTCAGAAGAAAATGTGACGGTTTCTCTATGACATGTTAATGCCTACCACAAAGCACTGACCATGGAAAAGGCACTAAGTGGTCAAGTAGACAAAATATTTCAGCCAGTTGATGTCATCCAGCCTCGATCACTGGCAACACCAGCGATGGTACAATAACCAAATGAACAAAGTAGTCATGGCAGCAGAGACGGATATTACACATGGGCCCAAGAGCTTATCCAGTCTTGTTTAGTTATTACTGCTGCCTAACATCCAACCTGCAAACCACACATACTAACACGGAGTCTTCAGTATGGTACCATTCCTCAAGGAGAACAATGAACCAGTCTGTGGCCACTTGGTGGTCCATTCCATGCTTGAAAAAGCTAGCACTTCATTCTCAAAAGAGAAAAATGAATTAATTTTGGGTATAGGTTTGTCTTTTTCTGCCCTCTGTGTATCAGCCAGTAGCACAGTCCTAAGGCTTATGGAATGTTTACCCACTGACATGGCATCCCAAATAACATTATAGCAGACCAGAGGGCCCACTTCACAGCAAAGGGAGGTCCAAGAGGGAGCCCGTAATCCTAGGATTCACTGGTTGTATCACCTACAGAACCACCCAGAAACTGTCAGCCATCGTTGTGACCTCCTGCAGCAGTGCCATTCTGGAGGCAACATTCTGAAAGATGAGAACCATCTCCAACATGCAGTATAGGCAAGTCAAGGACCTTTCCATCATGCTGTGTCTTCAACAGAAAGAAATTGTGGCTTCAGAAATGAAGGGATACAACCAACAGCTGCCCGAGGTCTTTTTAGTTTTTATGACTGGCAATGTCTTGCAAAAACTGAAGTGCAATTACAGCAGCAAAATTAAATTAGAGTAACAAGAACAGCCAAAAATTAATTTACTTTTATTTAAAATTACAGGGGCGACTGGGTGGCTCAGTCGGTTGAGCGTCCGATTTTGGCTCAGGTCATGATCTCACAGTCTGTGGGTTCAAGCCCCGCGTCAGGCTCTGTGCTGACATCTCAGAGCCTGGAGCCTGTTTCCAATCCTGTGTCTCCCTCTCTCTCTGCCCCTCCCCCACTCTCACTTTGTCTCACTCTGTCTCTCAAAAATAAATAAATATAAAAAAATTTAAAAAATAAATAAAAAATAAATAAAATTATAAAGAAAATAACATTTTTGACATTTGTGCTGACTACTGAGCCACTCTGTTATACTATATTAGAAAAACTTGGTTCAATACCAAAGTAGAGCCAGCTAATTTATATTTGTCAGAGTCACTGGTGATTTTCCAAAGATAAAAACAGGAAAATAAATGATTTCTCAGCTAACTTTTTCTGAAAGTTCCATTTCCAAAGAAGCATCCTGTAACGCCACTCCAAAATGCTGAGTTCATTCGTCTTGGAACCATATTTATGAGTCTATTATATTTATTCTGTTCTTTCTCATATTTGTTCAAGAATTGATAGGAATGGACCACATTTTAGCTAGGCAAGTCTGAAGTATAGAAACAGGAAGCTGATGATGTTGTGAGTATATATACACTTGTATATGTTTAATAGATATGTATGCATGCATACACATATGTATATGCACCTCATATTCCCACCCCTCCTCTCCTATCTAATCACCCCTCCACTGATGCATGCTGGGCACTCTCACACACTGACTGTGGCCTCCATTGTGCAGTGATATTGGTCTTTTTAGTTCTCTATCTTAACACATGAACTAAAATATCTGTACTCAACATATTTTGTGATAACCACTATTTTTTTTCTTTTGGATGAATGTCAAACTATGTACCATAGAGGCAAACCCAGGTTATTGGCTCTGCCGATTTTCCTAGCCTAGAATGGATTTTTGCTCACCTTCAAAATGGGGCTGATACTCCCTACCTTTAGAGTTGGTGGGGGTTTGGGCTGATATAAATAAGGTACTTCTGGGGGTTAAATGAGATAGTTACAGAAGTGCTTAGTACAGGATCAGGATGAAGTAACTAATACTATTCTTTCATGCCCTCGTGAGAACTGGGATCTCCTAATACTATCAGAAAGCCAGAAGTTCCAGAAACTGTGTAATATTGAATTCCAAGATAATCATGAGCAGTATCCCACAAAACCCCTTACTGCATTAGTCTTTAAAAGCCTTCAACATATTAATATTTTCAAATTTGAAATAAGAGTATATTAAATGCCCATTTATCCTCTGCCTATATTTAAGAGTTATCACTGAAGGGCGCCTGGGTGGCTAAGTCAGTTAAGCATCCAACTTCAGCTCAGGTCATGATCTCATGGTTTGTGAGTTCAGGCCCCATGTCAGACTCTGTGCTGACAGCTCAGAGCCTGGGGCCTCCTTTAGTTTCTGTGTCTCCTTCTCTTTCTAATTCTCCCTCTCTCTCTCTCTCTCTCAAAACTAAATAATAAACATTATTTATTTTTTTTTTTTTTAAAAAGAGAGAATTATCACTGAGATGCCTACGTGGCTCAGTCAGTTCAGCCTCCAACTCTGGATTTCTGCTCAGGTCATGATCTCACAGTTGATGAGATTTAGCCCTGTGTCAGGCTCTGGGCTGACAGTGTGGAGAATGAGTGGGATGCTCTCTCTCTCCCTCTCTCTCTGCCCCTCCCTTGTTTGCTCATGCTCTCTCTCTTTCTCTCTCTCTCAAAAATAAATTAAAAAACATGAAAAAGAATTATCATTTGCCACACTTAATTAATCTTTTCTCTCTTGCTGTGAATTTTCCTTGTTGAAACATTTGAAAATGACTTGCAAACAGCATGATTCCTCATAAACACTCAGCCTGGATTTCCTCAGGACATCTTCATACATAACTGCAGTAACATTGCCACACCAAGGAAAATTAACCATGCTTCCATGACACCATTGTAATATCCATTCTCTCTTCAAACATTCCTTTTTTAATAACAACAAAAAAGTCCAGTTATAGTGGCAAAATGAAGCAAAAATTACTAACAACAAGGGCCACAAATTCAGTGAGATTAAAATAATTTAAATTACAATGACACACAAAATAAACTTTTTTGCTATTTCTGCTATAGAGCCTCTCTGTTACACTGTATTAGGTAAACTGAGGGATTTTTCTTTTCTTCAATACCCAAAGAGATCTATGTAAGGTGGATAAAGTTAATTTATCTTTAAAAAACAAAGGCGGGGGTGCCTGGGTAGCTCAGTTGGTTAAGCTTCTGACTTCAGCTCAGGTCATGATCTTGCAGTTTGTAGGTTCAAGCCCCATATCGGACTCTGTGCTGACAGCTCAGAGCCTGGAGCCTGCTTCAGACATGTGTCTCCTTCTCTCTCTTCACCCCTCCTCCACTCATGCTTTGTCTTTCTCAAAAATAAGTAAATATTTAAAAAAATTGAAAACAAAGAAGAATAACCAACTTCATTGTGTGCCTATAAATTATAAGTGCTCCTTAAGTAATGCAACAGCTCACATCAGGGCACGAAAGCCAACACTCACAGCTTGCTGTCTTCCAAAATGAAGCATTCTGCCTTCAAAATTATAAACAATATTGTGACAAACTGCTCTGAGCGAATACTGGAATTTAAGTCAAGTCAGGAGTGAGGCACAAAACCGAGTCTTTCCTCCTCCATCTCAGAAGCACATTAATGTCCTGGATCACATGCACTTTGGGGTCCCATAGGGCTTCTCCTCAGAAAAGCCAGGCCAAGTTTACAGGCTGTGCCCTAAAGGCTCCGTTAACCCTTACCTCCACATTAGTGCAAATATGAAACCGGGCGCATCAGCAGACACCTGTTGTGATCATCTTGCAGAAGCCCACGGGGCAAGAAGGAGGGGATGTTGATCAGAGTGGTTTTGGTTTTCTCCCTCACCCAAGCACAGTTTTGACTTAATACACTTAAGCAAGATTTGGTGACTGAGATTCCCCAGCAGCACTGAGGCTTCTGTCCCTGCAGATCACAGCACTGCCCGAGGCACCTAGATTTCCTTTTGTTAACCAGACGGAGCAGAGAGCATGCCTCCCCACGTCTAACTAGATTGAAGGGAACGGAAAACAGTGCTGCTCACTAAGTGCTAGTGTTTGGCCTCTGCTGGGGGAGGTGGGAGTTACTGTGGGACTTGTTTCCTTGTTACACATGTAACGGGAACCAATTTCAGGCCACAAACTCAGGTACAAGAAGTCTTTATTTCCCCCCTAGAACTCAAGTTCATATCTGCCTTGAGAGCCCTTTCTCTGGAAATGGCAGGAACGTGGTCTCTGGTGGTTTGAAGGGTTTCTCTTATTTCCTTCCTCTCCCCATTCTGGGGAAAGAATTTTCCTGTCTGGAAGCCTGAAGGAGAAGAGAAGCTCAGTTCTCCAATTCTTGTGGTCTCTCTTTCAAATATTTTGTCTGCTGGAGTTTGGTGGACCCTACCCAAGGTCATCAGGCTTTGGAGGCCAGAAATTGTCTTTTTTTTCCCCCTGTGATTTCATCCTATCAAATCCATGCCCAGGAATGTTAGGCATACAACAGGACACAGATGCTTCAACAAGGGCTAGAGCAAATGGGGGAATGGTTCTGACTCTGCCACTCATCTCTATTCTCCTGTCATCACTGTGTCACTCAGGCTTTTAGACACGAGAACCCTGGCTAATTTAACCTAAAGCAATGTATCACATGAGATAAGTAGCTCACAGGGTCTCCAGGGAGGCTGGGAGAAGCAGACCTGGACTGCAGAAATGTTAGGATTGGCACCCAAACTTTAATAACAGAATTGGTTTCTCCCATGAAGGTACCGTCCCCACTGGGCAGACACCTGTGCTGCTGGACACCTGCCATTACAGCTCCTGGAGTTTGATGTGGCTCCTCAAGCTCCCTCTCCTGCACCCGAATGGCCTCTTCAAATCCTAGCTCCTGAGTCAGAATCCAGGCTGGGTGCCCCTCTAGAGCATCATCTAGAAGCTGGCCTCACCAGAGGACCTGACAACAGGAATGTCCAGGAAAGGTTTTCAGCTTCACTGGGGGGATCAGTGCTGCTTTCCACCATGACCCCAAAGATAGCTAAACCCCTGATGGTGTCTCTGACCCAGTTTATACCACCCCGATGTGCTCAGCACAACCTGTCCCCTGGACTCTGGCCATGTGCCTCACGTCTCTGGCAGACCAGGTGGATAACGGTTCACATTCTTCCTGTGAACACAAAGCAAGCAGTGAGAGACACTGTGCGAAGACCTCAGGCCATCATTGTCTCTGCACATCCCCCTTCTGAGCAGGACTGGGGCCTGGCACTGTCTCAAGAATGCCCAACAAGGAAGAGGACTCAGGAGCTCTGAAAACCAGTCTCCACACTGCCCTCTCCAGGGGATTCCCAGAGGGGCCACATCACACATCCCAGGGTACAAGTTAATGTCTCAGGAGGGAGATTTTGATCAATAAACACTAGGAGGTGGGAAAAATCCAGCTGATAAACTGCCTGCTGCTCTTTTCCTGGAAAACTGCTAAGGATCCGTGACTCCAGGTGTTTCTGGAAATGTCCTGTGGGGCAGAGCCCCCAACAGTGTGCTCTGGAGAAGCCATGGCCAGCTTAATAACACATCTCCTGTATTTTTTGGCTTTTCCTCCTCTCCTGCCTCACCTCTCTGCTGCTCTTGCATCCTTGGGTTTCAATAAAGTTCTAGAGGTGAGCTGTGTCTCAGTCTCTGCTTCCTACAGAATGAGCTAAGGTGCATGGCATGGGGGTGGGGGTCAAAATATCACCGCACCACATGCCCCATAGCTCTTAAAGCAAGGTCCATTTTACAGATGAGAAAACTGAGGGGTTAAATCATCTCTCAATGCTGACACTGCCAGTCAGTGACAAAGTCAGGACTTGAAATCAAATCAAAAGGAGTGTAACTCATGTTCTTTTCACAGCACTGGGTTGCCTGCCTATGCTCAACACCACACAGGCTGGTGAAAAAGGGGTGGGAAATACAGGAAGGGCTCTACATTAAAGCATCTTGAAGGGAGGTCTACGACACCAAAGTGGTTTTGTGCACATCCTGCTCACCAGGGCCTCCGATGGGTCTAAGTGCTTATCTGACCCACTTTCCCAAAGCTCTTCTGCAGGGTGGGAGGGCCATTGCATGGGTGTAGCTTTGAACAAGTAGCACTAGTAGGGAGTTAATAGGACAAGATGCTGAGCAGCTCTTAGGGCAAGACTGAAGGAAAGGAAACACGATTAAGTATAGGGAAAGAGCCTTCAGAGAGAAAGCATCATATAGAGATTTCCCATTTGGAGTGTGGAGTCAGACAGAGGCCCAAATCTTGGCTCTGCCACTAACCAACCAAAGGCAAACTTAATCTCATTGCACCTCCATTTACTCAACTGCAAAGTGGGGCTATGTGTAGTCTCATTCAGCCCATTGCTAAGTACTTGTAAATGTAGACAAAAGAAGGTGATGCTGTCATCGGAGGAAGAGCAGTAAAATGAATTCCTCATCCTTTAAGGACCCTAACCCTCTCTGAGAGACCCATACCCCATTCTGCCCCCTAAGGCAGAGTCCAGAACATTTTGCTCCCTGGAACACTTGCAGGATGAAGGCATGAGATGTGTGTTTCATCTGACATAAACATCTATATAGGACTTCAGTTTGTAAGCGAGTAGCCTAAGGAAAGAAAGAGGCTTTGAGGGGGACCTCCACCTTCTGACACAAGTGACAGGCAACAGTGAAGATGTCCTGGTCTATCTACCATTTGCCACAGCGACGGGTTCCTGGCATCCAGGGAGCAGGGAGGAGGTGGGATGGTGGGCACGTTTGGTCACCATGCCAGTGCTGAAGCGTGGCTCTGAGTATTGATTTTGAAAGCTCAGCTTAGCTTCTAGCCCATTTCTCTGACCCTTCAGTGTATTCCATGCTCACCTAGCACTTTTTTAGAATGTGCTTCTTCCTTCCTGAAAGAGCCAGAGTGTATTGTTTATTTTCAACCAGCAATCCTTGTGGAGACAGTTCAAGATATATTCTCACATCATTAGCATTTTCATTTTACAGGTGAAGAACTGGGGCTTGGTAAGGTGCAATGACAGGAGGTGTGGCAAACCACCTTTTGTCTGGCATGATGAGGCATGATTATGGCACCATCAAATGCCAAATGTTATACTTAGTCAACAATTTCATGGAGAAACCACCATTGCTGTGTGGACTCTTTGTAAGCATCACTTACTAGCAAAGAATTGAGAGGAATGACGGGGGATAAAAAACATCTTTCAGTATGTCTGAAACCTATAGCAAATAGCTAAGTACATTTTTCAGAGAAAATTCATGCCTTGATGAATTTGCCTCTAGGTGGCAAATTCACAAATCAACAAGCAAAGCACAGTGCCTCGAGCTGGAAAACAACTGAAATTCTAATAATGAACAACATAGCTGTTCTATTGTCTCCCCCTTCACTGCCCTTCATGCTAGCAGAATTATCTGCATGCAGGCATGCCCATCTTTATTACATTTTGAGATCCTCAGGGCAAATTGAGCTTTTACTTGTTTTCCAACTTTCTATTAAGGTATTTGTTATGGGAAGTTTCAAACATTTGCAAACAAGTAGAGAAAAAAATACAGTGAAGCCCTACTCACCCATCACCCTTCTCAAACCATCATCAACTCAAAGCCAATTTTGCTTCATCTGTTTTGCTACATCCTTTCCCCTCCTCTGGATTATTTTGGAACAATTCCTGGCAGCCAGTGTCATTTCCCTCCACAAATGTTTGAACACGTATCTTTAAAAGATAATCATCTTTATAAAATATAATCACAATGCCATTATCCCTGCTGGTAATTATATAATTCATTAATTTTATGAGACGTCCAGTTAGTACTCACATTTCTTTGTCTCCAAAACATTTTTTCCTGCATGTTCACTTTAATTGGGATTGTCAAAAGGCCCATAAACTGCAGTTGGTAGATATGCTTCTTTTTTAATCCACAGTTTCTTTTCCTTCCCATTTTTGTTCTTCTCTTTAGATGTTGAAGAAACTGGTTTATCTGTGTTGTGGAGTTTCCCACAGCCAGGCCTTGGCTGACTATAAGACCATATTGTCATATAAAACATCCCTTGACCCCTTGTATTTACTACAAATTAGGTCTAGAAGCTTAGTTGATACAGGTTAGAATTTCTGGCAATACGACTTGAAAGGCAGTAATACCTACTACCTCTATCATGAGATGTGTTTTTCTGGTCCTCTCTGATATTAGCAGTAATTGATGATCACTGCTTAGAATCCTTATTTCATTAGACAATTGTGTTTTTCTGCTAGGACAGCCATAACAAAATAGCATGGACTGAGTGGCTTCAACCACAGAAATTTATTTTCTCGAAGTTCTGGGAGGCAGGAAGTCAAAGAGCAAACTTTCAGCCAGTTTGGTTCCTGGTTAGAGCTCTCTCAGTGGCTTACAGAAGGCTACCTTCTCGCTGTGTTCTCACATAGCAGAGAGAGCTCTAGGGTCTCTTTCTCTTCTTGAAAGGGCACCAGCCCTATCACATTATGGCTCTACCCTATGACCTCATTTAACCTTAATTACCTCTTTATAGGTCCTATCACCAAATAGAGCCACTCTGGGAGTTAGGGCTTCTTCACTGGGGGACACACAATTGAGTTCATAGAAACATGTAAAATGTGACCTTCTGATCCTATCGTTTATGCTGCATTGATTAGCTTGAATCCCCCTCTAAGGAGAAAACTCCTCTCACTGACTATTTGGACACCCTCAGGAATAGTTTATAACAGGAAAGATGAGGATTCTTTCCCTATATTACTGGTTTTCAAAAAATGAGTTTGTGTGTTAGTTGTCTTTGTTTTCCAGTGCTTTTAAGATGTCTGACATACAGCAGGGGCTTAGTAAATGTTTATTGAATTGGGCTGAGCTACTTTCATATTGCTTGTATGGACAATACTAAATTCTTTTAAGTCCCAATTTTCTTGAGAGCAACACTTTCCCTCCCAATTTTCCTGACAGTCCTCAGATTCAGATATTATTATGGTTAGTCTTTGGATAAGATCTACTTCTGCACCTTTTAGAGCAAACATGTCAGTACATGAGGGTACATGATGAAGTTCTCTGAGGTCTCAGTCGGAATGTGGACAACAGATCTCAAGAAATCCCTGTAAAACACAGCCCTGCAACCCATCTACATAAGTTGATCAGCCCTTCACCTGGGCTAGACACAACTCAACATTCAGATTTTCACTTTATAATGTAATATTTGCCAACTTCACATCGTAGAGACTGGAGCCAACTTGTCTGTATGTCAGGCTGGGACTCAGCATGGAGGAGCCAGTAAAAACACAAGCAAATCAAGGACCATGTTTACAATGGCTCTAGTTTCAGTGAAAGAAACCAAGTAAGTAAAGTAACCCAGTAAAGAGGCTGTTCCCCAGTGAAGACAACCAGGAGGCTGGAAATGAGGATACCACCAGATCCTAGCTCTGGGAGTCCAAATGTTCCTTCTCAACTCCCCCGATGTAAACCCAGCCACAGGCACACAAACATACATACGCATTCTCAAATGTATAAATCTTCCAATAGTTTAACTGAGGCCGCATAAGGATTTCCTTTCTTTGTTAAAATTGGCACAGTCAACTATCGGACGCAGACCTGTCTGGCTCCAGAGACAAGCTCTACTGCTACAATGGACTGCACCACCATTCGCTTGTTAATCTCAGCTTCTGCAAGCTACCTCAAATACCTCCACACAATGGGTAGGACAACTGAAATTTATATACATACACATAAAATTCATTTATTTTTTTATTCAATATATACTGTAGATATATACTTGAATCTATATATGTGTCTATGTGTACGTGTGTATATATACATATACATCTATATACATATATAAAATTTTCTAATCTTCTTTGCCACTGGAGCCCATGATTAGCACATTGTAGGTGTGCAATAAATACGTATTAAATTAATGAATCCACTTATACAAACAGACCCCAATGAATTCAAGAGCAAATGAGTGTGCATATAGAAAGAATAAAACCTTGTTACTCAATTTGCCTTCAGAATTACCCACCTGAGGGCTATGTGTTTCAACAATTTTGTTCCTTCCATAAATATTCTGAACAATATGTGGTGAATGAGTGACTGCACGGCTAAAGTATGGCTAAATGACTCACTGTAGCTACAATATCTCATGGATATACAAGTATTCAAACAATTCCCATAAAGCAAACTGAAACAGGAAGCTACAAGCAGAGCATGCATTACAGAAAGCATGGTGTCCCACTGAAGAATGGTACCAAACAGTCCTGGCACCTGATCAAATTATGGGTCCTCGTGCTGTTGTTGTTTTTTTTTCTATTATGAAAGGAAATGCAACATTGGCTTTTTTTTTTTTCCTAAAAATCACTGAGACTTGAGTAACAAAATCTGAATATCTATACAGAGCCATTTGGTTGGTTTGCTTTGGTTTCATTTTATTTGTTTTAAGAATATGTGTTTTGAAGAGGTTTTATTTTCCATTCAAAAGCAAAGAGAAAAAGGGAATTTAGAGAGTATGCATCTGCCATGAATTGGCCACAATAGCAACCAGTTCCTTCCAAACCAACTCTGTCAATATATATTATTATAATCCAAAGTAAGGAAATAGAAACTCAGAGGTGAAGTGGTTTTCTCAAGGTTGAAAAGCAACTTAAGTGGCAAAGCCAAAGCCTGAATCCAGGTCTGTGGGCTTCAAAGCCCAAGGTCTTTCTTTTTTCTTTTTTTTTTTTTTAATTTTTGAGAGAGATGGAATGCAAGTAGGGGAGGGGCAGAGAAAAAGGGAGACAGAATGTGAAGCAGCTCCAGGCTCTGAGCTGTCAGCACAGAGCCCAACTCAGGGCTGGAATTCATACACCACAAGATCATGACCTGAGCTGAAGTCAGACACTCAACCAACTGAGCCACCCAGGCACCCCTCAAAGCCCAGGATCTTTCTAAACATAGCTTGAGACCCCGTCAGGCACAACCACGCTTTATTTCCCATTTGAGGAGCTCCTCAATGTGCTCAGCGTGAGCAGTGAGTATCTCATAACCACCCTGATAGGCTTCAGATCTTTTGCAGAGGCTGACTAAAATAGATATGCAGTTTTGCTCTTCCTGGGAGTGTCCTTCCTAATAACACATGGGGGAGGGGATATGGAAATAGGAACAGAAATAATATAATACAATGCAAAACTTAGAGATGAAAAAATAGAATGATAGCACAAGGAAAATATATATGTTCAAAGATCACTGTGTGTCCTTTTAAGGTCCACAGATTTATACACATGTACTAAGGGCTTTTTCTGATCACCTTAAATAGGTAAGAACACTTACCAAGCCAATCAAATGTGAATGAGTAGTAATACTTTAGCAAAAATCACCATGCCAGCCAGCTACTGACAGAACAAATGGTTTTGCTACCAGTGAAATCCCTATAGAAATAAAGCCATTTGAACTGAATGGGTTTTGTACAATTTATTTCCAAAAATATCTCAACATAATGTAATTATCCTCAGAATTATTCTTCCCCAGTGATGGCACTGTTTAATCATAGGGCACAGCTACTCAAGCTGAAGTGGGCTTTGTTGGTGTTCAAAAATCATTTGGCAGATAGTCAGGCTTTACCCTAGGTTAACTTTCTGTCAGTGAATATGGGAATGTAGGTGTCTCTATTTTCAAAACACTCAGCTCTATGAAGTCAAAAGAAATTTTTATCTTTCTTTTACCTATAGAGTACTTAGAGAATGTTCACTCGTTCATGCAACAAACTGTATCCAGGAGGTTTATTTATGTCACTCTGGCTCTTCCCACAACCCACCAGAGTAAGTACAACAAATTCCATTTGCCCAAAGTCACTGAGTGGCAGGGTCAAGACTTCACTCACATCTGTCTGAATATCAAACTATCACACTACCTACCCTGCCTGCAACAATCTACCTATTATCAAAAGACTGCGTATGAATTTTTTTCAACTAAAAACAAGAAACTAAAATCACTACCACGTAAGTGAAAACACTAAAAAAGGAAATATTATGGAAATGAGGACCCAAAAGAAATTCTAAGAACATTTTAAATTTATGATCTCTCTTTTCTAACAGTTCTTCTTCTGTTTGTTTTTTGGTTTTGGAAACATCCAGATTATAATTAGAGTGGTTAGAACCTTAGGCAGGTTTTAGGGTCCTGATAGCCTGATAGTAATCTAGCGTAACTGATAATCTAGACTAACAGTATGGATGGAGCACCTAGGTGGCTCAGTCGGTTAAGCCTCTGACTTCAGCTCAGGTCATGATCTCATAGTTCGTGAGTTTGAGCCCCACATCAGGCTCTGTGCTGACAGCTTAGAGCCTGGAGCCTGCTTCAGATTCTGTGTCTCCCTCTCTCTTTCTCTGCTCCTCCCCCGCTCATGCTCTGTCTCTCTTTCCCCTTCAAAAATAAATAAAAACATTAGAGTAACAGTACGGAATGCATTAAAGACAGTATTATTCTAGGGGCGCCTGGGTGGCGCAGTCGGTTAAGCGTCCGACTTCAGCCAGGTCACGATCTCGCGGCCCGTGAGTTCGAGCCCCGCGTCAGGCTCTGGGCTGATGGCTCAGAGCCTGGAGCCTGTTTCCGATTCTGTGTCTCCCTCTCTCTCTGCCCCTCCCCCATTCATGCTCTGTCTCTCTCTGTCCCAAAAATAAATAAACATTGAAAAAAAAAATTTTTTTAATAAAAAAGATAGTATTATTCTTTAATCAAACATAGGAAAGAAGCTTTGTAGCAAGATGCCAAAAAATATTTTTGTCCTCAATGATGATTAAAATCTTCACATCATTTTTATCTCCCACCAATATTCAAGAAAGACAAAGTACTTTGTCCCCTTATACCTACTATGCAAAAACCTGGTGTTGCCTGCCATTTTGCAAAAGTACCAGGGAACCAGTTACAAGGGAGAGGGGTGTTACAGACCATCTTATGAATAACAACTGATTTTACCTCCAAAGCAAGTACCAGCTGATTGATAGCAGCTGCCCAGAATGCTGTTCTCAAGGGAAGCACAGACTTTACTGCAGTTCAGGACACAATTAACAACTGTGATTAATTGTGAGAAATTTTGATCTTATTATTCTAAATGCTACCCTGTTTAAGAAGTCTTCCCAGGGGAACCTGGGTGAGTCAGTCAGTTAAGTTTCTGACCCTGAGATTTCAGCTCAGGTCATGATCTCATGGTTTGTGAGTTCAAGCCCCACACTGGGCTCTGGCAGTGCAGAGCCTGCTTGATATTTTCTTTCTCACTCCTCCTCTCTCTGCCCCTCCCTTGCTCCCACTGTCTCTGTCTCTCTGAAAATAAACAAATAAACTTAAATAATTTTTAAGTAAAGAAAGAAAGAAAGAAGTCTTCCCAGGTCAGATTCTTCCAGAACACAAATATCTTATAACTTGTATTGCAACAGCCACCCTATAGAACCTGACATATAGAAGACATTCATAAATAATAAAATAACTACAAGTTTGAAGATGGTAACTTAAAGTCTGCATTTCCTCTTTTTCTACCTTGGAAATCATTCAAAACCAATGATGACAACAAGAAACAAAATCACTAATCCATTTTTTGTGGAAAGGGGAAAAGCAAAAACCCCCTAAGTCAAAATAGGTACACAATCTGTCAAAAACAGTGAAGATCGAGCAGAAGTGTGAGTGGGAAGAGGGCGAGAGAGAGAAAGCCAAGTGGGACCGAAAGAACATGGAAAACAAGCTTGGTAAGGAAAAGGGAGGTGAGGGGAGGGGAAGGAGGTGAGGGAGGACAAGGGAAGGGAAGGGAAGGGAAGGGAAGGGAAGGGAAGGGAAGGGAAGGGAAGGGAAGGGAAGGGAAGGGAGCATGCCCTGAGGTATGAAATGCTTCTGGGATGACAAACTTCTTGTGATGACAGAAATGAGACGAATAAGTGACAGGAGAATCATACAGAAGTCACAGTGGTAGGCACCCATCTGTTTCAGGGACAGAATGGGGGAAAAAGGCTTTTCACTGATTATACAGCTATGTCTATACCTATATCTATATCTATAGATATATAAATATGTATCTATCTCACGGATACTCAGATCCTATATCAACTGACTTGAAAGAAGTACAAACTCACATGCACAAAATCATCAACAACTATCTCAACTAACCCGAAACCGAGTTCTGGGCCTCCTCAGGATGAATTTTAGGCAACTATATGAAAATGTTAGGGTATTTCAAAAATTGATAATCAAAAAGAACTGATACAGGATCTATCTATTCAAACCCACCACAAGAAAATAAGATAGATAGATAGATAGATAGAGAGAGAGAGAGAGAGAGAGAGAGAGAAGGCCAGATAAAGAAAGAACAAAACGCAGGGGGGGGGGGAAATGCCACCATGGAGCAGTTGAAAATTTGACCATACTTACACAAGACTTTTTAAAATTAACAAAATATTACTATTTATAAAGAAAAAGTAAGGTCAAGATTCAAGAGCTGAGATGGAAAGGAGGGAAAACAGAAGGAAAGCAGAGAGAAAAGAAGCAACAGGTGATAAAGCATGCACTGACAAAGCTCAGGAAAATAAAAATAGAAGAAAAAGTTAAACCGTCACAGAAATGAAGGCAGAACTGGGAGAGACAGAATGAAGTATATCAATAATTAAAGCAAAGGAGAAGACAAATAGTATAGAAAAAATAAAAGCATGCAAAATAGAACATAAATGTAACAAGGTTTTGAAAAAAAAATAGGTTCACTTCCACCTAGAACGTAATGGTTGCAAAAGACCATCATTCCTCTGGGGGAAAAATGAGAAAATAGCAGATAAACGGGAGACAATATACTTTTCTTTCAAGTTACTGAAGATCTGTGGAAACAAAGAAGTCTAGGTAAATTCAATCACGAAAAGGAGCCAGCATTCTGCAGGCGAGCAGAGATAAGTGTCACCGTCACCTCTGTGGAGGTATTTGCTGGGGCTGGGAGCACGGAGAAGTCCAGGAGGCTGCAGACCTGTGCAGACCTGAGCAGAAACCACCCTATCTTTCAATAGCTGTATGCTGTCTGGTGCAGTGGGACCAGATTCCCAAGGAGCCCAAATCCAGGGCTGGGCTTTCCTGTTCACCAGTTTCCTTCCACCAGACCTTGGTGAGTAAATACTCGTACAGGGACTTGTCTGGAAGACACAGAAGGATCTGACAGACTTGCACTGCTCAGATCCAAAAGAAATAAGGAATAATGGGGGAGAATTTCCCCAAAAGGATAAAGATGTTAACCACGCAGTCAAGCTTAGCAAATCATAAGCAGGATAAATGAAGGAATCCAGTCGTAGGTACATCAGAGTGAGCATTAAAAGTAAAAGGGAAATCTTATACACAACCAGGAAAAAAAAATGCCACATAAAAACCAGAGCTAGGGGCACCTAGGTGGCTCAGTCGGTTAAGCGTCTGACTTCGGTTCAGGTCATGATCTCACAGTTTGCGAGTTCGAGCCCCACATCAGGCTCTGTGCTGACAGCTCAGAGCCTGGAGCCTGCTTTGGATTCTGTATCTCCCTCTGTCTCTGCCCCTTGCCTGCTCACACTCTGTCTCTCTCTCTCTCTGTCCCAAAAGTGGATAAACATTTTAAAAAAATTTAAATCAGGGTTAAAAAACAAAAAAGAATTACAGCTGACTTCTCATCGAAATAATAGAAGCAATGGCAGAAGGAAGGTAGCTTTAAAATGCTGAAATGAGAAAACTATCAATTTTAAGTTGTAGTGAATGTATCCTTCAAAAATAGGCAAAGATAAAGACATTTTTAGATGAACAGACGTTAAGTGAATTTGTCCTCATCAGATTCATACTACAAAAAACACTAAAGGAAGTTCTTCGTGTTGAAGAGAAGTGATTCCAGATAGAAGTCCAGACCTACGGGAAGATACTAAGGACATTACAAGGAATAAATATATGAGTAAATATAAAAGACTTACTTAGATATTTATAAAAATAATGTTGACCATTTGAACCACAAGTGGCATTTAAGTAAAGAAAGGAAAGATGAATTGTTTGATAAGCAGTTTGGGAACAGATGGTTAGTAACCTGGAAAAAAATTAAGTTGGCTTTGTTTTTCATACCTTAGATTAACATAAATTTCAAATGGGATGAAACATAATGAAACCGTAGGGAACTGGAATAATCTCTGGAGAAAACATTTGTTAATCTGAATATGGGGAAGAACTTTGTAATAGGACTTTAATGCCAGGAGCATAAAGTTTTAAAGTTTGATTAATTCACTCCCAAATTCAAATTTTTATACTTGGTAAAGGCATAAAGTCAAAAGTCATCCAAGAAATTAGAGGGACATTTCTTTCATATAACAGACCAAGAGGTAACCATGGTAAGAAATAAATAAAAGGTATGCTAGAAATCAATAAGACTAAAACTCTAGTAGAGAAATAGGCAGAGTCCATGAAAGGCCATGAAACAGAGAAACACATGACAAGGGGCTCTATTTTAGATACACTAAGAAGAATGCAAATTAAAAGTACACTGAAAGATCATTTTACACCAAAAGTGGTCATTGTATATTCATCTCAGAGACCCATGCCCTTTTTGGTAAGACTGTGTCAACAATGACTTTCACCCTTCCTTACAGAGGACACAGCCCTTCTAGATGGCACATTAGTCAGTGTTCATAAAAGTTACAAATAAATGTATTCTCTGATCCAGCAATTCCATTTCTACAAAATTTGACCTATAGAAACCATCAAGCAAGTACAGATTTAGTCAATGAAATATTGTTTGTAAAAGCAAAATGAATAGAGTCAACTCAAATGCCTGTCACTGAGGGAAAAGATACATTAATCATAGTACATTCCTGTAAAAGGAAACTACAGCTGTAAAAGTGAGAAAGCAGGGTGCCTGGGTGGCTCAGTACATTGAGCCTCCAACTCTTGATTTCAGTTCACATCATGATCTCATGGTTCATGGGATTGAGCCCCATGTCAGTCTCGGCACTTAGAGTGCAGCCTGCTTGGAATTCTCTCTCTCTCTCTCTCTCTCTCTCTCTCTCTCTCTGCTCCTCCCCCACTCATGTTTCCTTCCTTGCTCTATTTCTCTGAAAAAAGGAGGAAGCTTTACAAATAGGTTGTCAAGCAGAAAAAGTTAAAAATGCAAAACAGTGTGGATTCCAGAACAACTTTAAGAAAAAGAAAGGAATGAAAGATATTTTTAATTGAATACGCATAAATATCTGGAAGGGTTCACCAGATTGATAACATTGAAAGTCTTCACAAGGGGTGGAGAGTACAGAGCATAGAATGGAAGATTGGATGAGAAAGGAGGCTTTTTATGTCCTTTCATACGTTTTGATTTTTTAAGCAAAAATTGTATATTCCCTATTCAAACCCTATGTAAATACAAGTTTAAAAAATAAACATACTATCTTTGTCATGTTGAATTTGGTTGGAAGAGTGAGAAAGGAAAGGACTGTTGCAAAGAAAGAGGGAATCTTTCCAGTCCCTTTCCTTTCCTTTTTGTGGAAGATAAATCCAAACCTCTGCAAACTGGAAAATCCTCAAGCCCTATCCTGCGTCTCTCCCTGAGAGGTTGTCACCTTCCTTCTCTCCTGTGTCTGATGCCATTCTCTTGTCTGGAGGCCAGCCACCTCGAAACAGCCCCTCGTTCTGACCTGCCCTAATATAGGCTCTCTCTTACCACTTTATATCAGTACTCACTCCTGTCTCGGCTCCAGATTCTTAGCCTGTCTCACAGACTCTGTCTACACCTCAAGTACATGTATGTCCAGGAGACAAACTCTAACCGCTCTGGCAAACCCCACCCCTGGACACGGATGGTTGGCATCACAAAACCACCAGTACAATGAGTAGGGGTGCTTATCCCCAAAAAGGAACAAATAATGGGTGTCTGGAAACAAAAGACAGAAATAAGTTAAGCTGGCAGTAGGGGAATTTAGTATAGACCCTAACGTTATTTTCCCCTGTGTCCACTGTGGGCAAAGATCATAAGATACAATTAGAAGATACCAGATAACTAAACCATAAGTTTTCTGTCTCCGTGTATCAGTTATCTATTGCTATAACATTACCACACACTTAGCATCTTCAACTACCACACATTTGTCATCTCAGAGTTTGTGAGTTGGAAGTCCAGGCATTGCTTTGTTGAATTCTCTGCAAAAAAATGTTGGCCAGGACGGGTTCTCATCTGAGGTTCTCCTGGGGAAAGGTCCACTTCCAAGCTTGGATGGTAATTAGCAATATTCTGTTCCTTGCAGACTGCCAAACTGAAGGTCTCGGTGTCTCGCTGGCCAGAGAGCACCCTCAGTTCTTTTTTTATTTATTTTTGAGACAGAGAGAGACAGAGCATGAGCAGGAGAGGGGCACAGAGAGAGGGAGACACAGAATCCGAAGCAGGCTCCAGACTCTGGGCTGTCAGCACAGAGCCCGACGCGGGGCTCCAACTCACAGACCATGAGATCATGACCTGAGCTGGTCAAGATCATGACCTGAGCTGGTCAGACGCTTAACCGACTGAGCCACCCAGGCGCCCCACCCCTCAGTTCTTTGCCACATGGCGGTCTCCACAGGGAAGTCTGCAAGATGGAAGCTTGCTCTTCAAGGCCAACAAGGAGGAAAACATCTCCTCAGGGATTGGAAGTTATATTATCCAATGTAATCCCATATACAATCCCATATCCTGACCCCTTTGCCATATTCTATCAGCTGGAAGCAAGTCACAGGTTCCTTCCTCCCTCAAGAGGAAGGGACCACACAAAGCAGAAAATACCAGAAAGCAGAGAAACTGGCGGCCTGTTTAGAATCTATCCACCACATCCAGCACCACAAGAGATTAAAAAAAATTAATATTCTCTGACCCCAAATCTTACCATTGATCTTCAAGTAGTTGTTTGACTTCTCTATTGAAATATTCATCTCCCACTAGTCTGCTCTCTGCAGCTAATTTATAAATACACTCTGGGCAGGGATGATTTGATGGCCTATTGGTTGGTGGCTGAGTTTTTTGTTGGCAATCCATACCCCATTTCTATTCCACCCTCTAGTAGTTCAGTTAGGTGTCTGAAAACTCTTAGTGGAATGCATTTCTTTACTATCAGTGTCTCTATTTGAGAGGTGGCTCTGTGCTGACAGCTCAGAGCCTGGAGCCTGCTTCAGATCCTGTGTCTCCCTCTCTCTCTCTGCCCCTCTCCCGCTCTTGCTCTGTCTCTCCCTCTCTCTTTCAAAAGTAAAATAAACATTTTTTTTTAATTTAAAAAGACAGAGAGACTGGGTATTATATTAAAGAAGTGCCTTGGGAAAAAGTTGCTGCAAGGCAGAGAGTAGGTAAAAGTCAGCCCTGTACTTCAAATCAAGGACGCTGTATTTAAAGGGGTCAGTGGCAGGTCTTATATCACACTGCTAATTCCAACATCTTATTAATTTCATCTCCAGAGTTATTTCCAGGAGTAGAAAGTGAAAAAGCTTTTGAATTTACCGCTTCCATTGGCCAACTGAGAAACCTCCTTTAAGAACCGTTTTTAATGTTGCATTTGTTCTTAAGAACTCTTAGGAATTCTAAGTTTAACTCCATCAAGAAAATGTCTGAGAATGCGACTCCTTCCTCTAAGAAAATTATTTCCAGTTTTCTCTTATGGAAACAAGACATGCCAAATGTTGCCATCAGTGTTGTTTGTTTTTAATAGAGCAAAACTCACAGTATGCTTTTCCACTCAACTGTGAGCAAAACAATAGCAGTAACGTGAATAAATCCCATTTCTAAAGCAGTATCCATACAGATTGGTTGGCTCTTGTAAGAGGCCTTATACAGCAAAAGAAACTGCTGGCTTTTAGTTTCCAACATGTACTTTTTACTTCTTGTTCTCGAAGCCCTTTACATGAAGATTTCTTTAACCATACAACTTACATCTAAAAAAATTGCTGAACTCAAACATGCATTCTTGAGGCACTTTGCACTGTAAATAAAACACTGAGCATCTAGGACAGAAGAAGCAGAGAGAGACAGAGATAGAAACAATTGTTCAACCCATTCTGTTTCTTAATGGCCATTTCTCCTCTTCATTTTCTTTCCCTTCTTTATTTCCCAACCCTTGAAGTATTACTTTGTACCTTCTCTGTCGCTATTTCTAAATTAGCTTTTTAAATTGTTTTTGTCAAACTAAGAACAAACTGAGGGTTGATGGGGGGTGGGAGGGAAGGGAGGGTGGGTGATGGGTATTGAAGAGGGCATCTTTTGGGATGAGCACTGGGTGTTGTATGGAAACCAATCTGACAATAAATTTCATATATTCAAAAAATAATAAATTGTTTTTGTCATGAAGCAGGGCTGAACATACTAACACACAAAAATGTTCATGATAGAGTAAGTAAGGGGAACAAAGATCAGAACAGTTATAGGAGTCCAGTTTTTGTGTTTATATATACATAATAAGTTACAGTAAACACATATGTTTCTTTCTGGCATTCAAACCTATTTAATCTGTTAATATATATTAATAGACTTACGATGGGAGAGAAAATAGATTAAAATGCTAGAAAGATACCTACCAAATTTTTAATATAGTGATGTGGGGGAATGACAATTGGAAAATGGGACATTCAGTTGATAGGTATGAATTTCCTTGCTTTTAAAAAATGTCAGTTACAAAGAAAAAGGTTAACGCTTTCAAACTGCATCTATTTGCACAATATTCAGTGATGCCCAAAGCTGCCCAATCTTGTTGTGCCTATTACTGATACACTGCAGGATTTTGACAAGGATGGAACTCAGTGGTGACTGTTTCCCCTGCTATTACCACAAATGTCATTGTCTCAAAAACAGACGTGCTGCCTACAATGCAGACCTACACACATGCACATTGCCCTGGGAACTTGCCCGACGTGTCCTGTCTGCACTCCATGGCACCTGTCCCCACAGAACCTCCTCCAAGAGTTCCAGCCACTGCCCTAAGAGCAGAGCAGAGCACCTGCCTGCAACTGTCAGGTTTGGGAAGTTAGTCAATGCTTCCCCTGGGAAAGCTAATCACTGTTTTCAAAACCCCAGTTATAAAAGAAATCACCACACAAATGGGAACCCAGAGAATAATCTCAAAAACAATAATAAAGCCATAAAACCTCATACTTAGCACGCTATACTTGCCCATTTCTTTTTTGATTCTCACAATAATTCTGTGAGCTAAGAGAGGCAAGGGCTTACAGAAAGTCCCTGCTTTTTGCTGCTTTGCACTTCACCCGTGTGCTCACCCAACTCCAACAAAAAACCTTACACTTTGTGTTTTGCTGATTCATTTGCTTAATCATCACCTCACCTGCAATCTCCAAAAAAGCTCCAGACCTTTGTATCTAGGGAACATAGCTGAAATAAGCATTTTTCTTCTGGGAAGAAACACAGTAGAGAAGAGCCTGACAGCTGGAGTCAGAAAGACTTCTGATCTAATCTTGGTTCTGCTACTTAGTAGCTCATGCAGTCTTGGTCACATTGCTTAACCCACTAATCCTCAACTTTCCCATCCATAAAACAGGGAACTTAATTCCTATTTAACAGGGCTGTTGTAAGGATTAGATGAGAACCTGGGATGAAGCAGCTGGCTTTAAGGAACCTCACTAAGCATTTGGACCTTGGCAAAATCCTTTCCCTGGCCCCATCTGCTGGCGATAAAGAGTAAAGTCATGGCTACAATGAAGGAAAACAGTTTTCACCAGGTAGCTGTTCTTGGACTCACATGAGTTACAGAAACTCGTAACATTGAAAAGCAGGAATGGACTGTATCAATGTCTCTGTGTGGTAGTAAAAGAAACCAAAGGATGCAAGGCAGAGTCACGCAGCTCGCTGGGAAGAGAACTGCAGACTCAGAGTCCACAGAAGCCAAACCGAAGAGGTCTGTGGGTAGAAGGAAGGGTTCTCGGGGAAATCTCTTCCCCTCCTCAGAACCCTTGGCTCCTTTCTACGCCTGTTCCATACTGACAGATACACATATTTTTGTGTTTTACAAACTTTGAGAAAGGCTTGCAGTAAGGATGCTATACATTGCTGATACATAAGCATTTACATTGATGAGTGGACATCCACAGTCTGGAAAGTTCTTCAGCAAACTGACACCAGCAGCTTCTCCCTAAGAGCCTCTTTCTGGAGACGCCAGCTTTCCACCACAGAGCTCAGACTCCTTTCTCCCTTAAGTCTCTTTTACCTCCAATTCCTTTACGATTTTCCAGAAAATGTCAATTGCCACTTGCTCCTAAGCCCTGGACCTGTATTTGCACCAGCACATCCATTAATAAGGCCCATTCACATCAAGGCCCATCCTTCTGGGTCTCACCCTTCAGACACAACAACTTTCAGAGACGACAGCTTCGTTTCTGTCTGTCCATACCCAAAAATCTCTGTAAATAAAAGGGCACAGTGTAGATATTTACAGAAGGACCAACCCTCCCCCACAGTCTCTCCCTAAACTCGCAAGTAAACCTGAGAAAGCAGAGGCAGTTACAGTTACATCTTTAACATTGCATTTTTTGTTCATCCCACTACTCAAAGAAACAATACAGACTGAGGCTGCATACTTTTGAATATTAAAGAGCGAAGTGAAGTCAAAAATGACATATCCCTAAACTCAGGAAACTGGAAGGAGAAGGTGTTGAGATGCAGGATGGACTCTTTGGTTTGGGAAGCTCGGGGTCAGAAGTCCCTGGCGTTGAGCACACGGACGTGTCCAGTTGTGCGCAGGACATGTGGGCACAGAGTAGAGGGAAGAGGTCAGCGCTGGAGCTTAGGTGACACACAGCTCCCAAGATGACATAAGAAAGATGACTAAAACAAGACAGGAAGCTGTGCTCCTCAAAGAGAAAGGGGTGCAAGGAAACAAGGAAAGAACAAAGCTCAAGCCTCAGGCGATGCCTACAGTTAGCAGTTGCTGGGGAAAAGAAAAAACAATGACACAGAAGAACCCTGAGTATCTTAGAGACTAGAAGAGCCTCAAAAGAGAATCAAAACAATGTGCTGTCACAAAAGCCACAGCGACAGAGCACTTCAAGGGAGAGTGGGAAGTAGGATCAGAGGCTCCAGGTAGTTCAAAGATAACTGCTTCACAAGGTCTGCAAAAGGGCAGGACTCTCTTAGCACTTCAGTTCTGCAATGCGTTGGGAATAAAATTCAAGTTTCAAGTTGGTAGTAGCATCAGCAACTTTATCTAACATTTACTGAGCACTTAAGCTATGCCCAGGTTGCCAGATGAAATACTGGATGCTCATTTAAACTGGAATGGGAGGCAAATAATGAGTAACTCTTAGTGTATCTTCCATTTCATATAAATAACTGTTTAGTACAGGTATGTCCAATTGCACATAAAAGAATCTGAAATTCAAATTTAACTGGGCATCCTGTATTTTTAAATCTAGGAATCCTACATACATGAGGCACTACATGAAGCATTTTATATACCTAACCCATTTAATGCTTCTAACATCCAGTTCATTTAGGAGGGCTGTTGCATTTTGTTCCTCTCTCTCCTGAGAAAGCCATAAAGGTTCTATACTGACAATAGAGAATAAGTCTAATTTTGCATATTTGCATTGATTAATAGAGCTATTTATTAAGGCCCTCTGTGCCAGGAATACAACAAGGAAAAAAACACACTATATCCTCCCTTATGGAGTTTATTATGTAGTCTTCCTCTCTTAACCCCTCATGAAAAGGAAGCCAGTATGATCACACTGTGTGTATGCATGTGTGTGTGTGTGTGTGTGTGTGTGTGTGTGTGTGTGTGTGTGTGTCTAGGAGCTTTAAAGGCACTCAAAAAAATCTAAAATGAAATGCTGACTGTCTAGCACCACACCATGTAAATGACCAGCACTGGCAAGAGTATTAGGAACATGCAAATCATTTTTTATTCCATACATAATTGTCTAGAAGGTAGAGGTAGATTAGAAATAAAGAATGGGTATTTCCATAATACCTTAAAGGTATAAAGCAAAAAACAGCAGTGTTGAATATAATTCATCTGATTCAGTGATCTTATTTATTAAAAAGTCTTGAATTTCAGGGGTGCCTGGGTGGCTCAGTCAGTTAAGCATCTGACTTCAGCTCAGGTCACTATCTCACAGTTCATGAGGTCGAGCCCCCGTGTCAGACTCTGTGCTGACAGCTCAGAGCCTGGAACCTGCTTCAGAATCTGTGTCTCCCTCTCTCTCTGCCCCTCCCCTGTTCATGATCGCTCTCTCTCTCTCTCTCTCCAAAACAAATAAATAAACATTTTTTTAAAGTCCCACATTTCACCCTACATAAGTAAGGCAAACACAGGTCCCTGAACTGGTACAACAAAATTGGTTTGAGAACTGCTGAACCCATTAGAACTTCTAGTTCACTGCCTTAATAAGCTACAATGTTAACAGAAATCTCAAAATTTACATCATGACCTGTTTAAGCAGTGGACTCTAATATACATTTTTATGTAACTTTTATCAAAGAGTCAATTCTTGATTATAGACATGCTTAGGAATACAGCAAAAGGAGCCTGGAATTAAGTATAAAACAACCTAAGAGAGTTTTCCTACATCATTACTAGCATTCTATGATTTCTCTTTGAGCCTAAATTTTCTTACCTGTAATGATCCTTGCCTATTACAAAGGGTCATTGTGCAAGCTTGTGTCCATAAAAGTGTTCCATAAATTATAAATACTATACAAGTGGAAGAAGACCTCATCATTATTAATTATGGCAAGAATAGAAGGAAATATCGTTCGTGTAACACAAATTTGATTAATATGATTTTGGAATCCACCTGATACAAACTAATTTTTCATTTAACAATGTGATATTTCAAAAGCATAGTATATAGTACAAAGCATTTTTGTCTGATTTTACCCACTAACTGTGTTAGTAATTGCCTCATATTAACAATGAGAGTCTTATACCATGGTCTTTCCAAGGTCTGTTCATCTCTATGATATCTAAATGTACAATGACAGTAGGACAAAATGGCACCTAAGCATTGGTAGGTGCTGGTGTAAAGCGAGCCTAGATTTAAATTTTTGTTGCAAAAGATTCACAAAATATTTAAATAATTCACATGTGGAACGTTAAATTAAAATTCTGAAATATCAAAGTTTTATTCCTTCTGTCTCAGCTATCTTTCTCAATAGAATTCAGCCTGATCATGTGTTCATCTTGCAAATATTTAGGAAGCCAAGTCCTACTGGGTGTTGGCAAACAAAAGTCTTTGAGATCAAGGGGTTTGTAGAGTCTAGAGTAGAGACAGTTAGAAAACTGAGTTCATTGGGGTGCCAGGGTGGCTCAGTCAAAAGCTTCCAACTCTTGGTTTGGGCTCATGGTTTGTGAGTTCAAACCCCATGTGGGGCTCTGCACTGCCAGCACACAGCCTGCTTGGGAATCTCTCTCTCTTTCTCTCTGCCCCTCTCCCTCAAGAAAGCAAGAAAGCAAGCAAGAAAGAAAGCAAGAACGCAAGAAAGCAAGCAAGCAAGCAAGCAAGCAAACTGAGTACATTATAAGACATTTTTTGCAGTACATTATTATGGGTGTTACCATGAGGATGAAGTAAGCATACAGAGATAATTCCACACCAGAGGAAAGCAAGAAACCAAGCTTTAGTAGTAGGTCAAGGAAGGGGGCCCAGAGCAAGTGATATCTAAGAGGGCAGAGAATAAGAAAATGAGTTAATCACACATGAGTGGGATGGGGTAACATTTGGAACCAGTGGGGTGTCCAGAGCAGAAAGCATAAAATAAATAAAAGAAGTATGCATTTGATAAAATATGATAGAACTTGGAAGACCATGAGGGAGAGGTAAAAGTTTAGATTGGATAGCTAAGGAAAAGGAGAAAGAGAAGGAGAAAGAAATAATATAAACCAATTCAAGAGAGTTACACTTAATGTTGAGGGCAAAAGTTGACCTTTTCACCTTTTAGCCGGGATAAATATTACTATTACTAGTATGGAGAGTAGGGAATGAGTTAGACTCTAAAATTTTAAAGAAATTAAAATTAGATGGAATGGATTTGAAGCAAGGGGGGAAATTGTAAGACAGAGAAAGGAATCAAGTGAAATAAGAGATTTCTTGCTTGCAAGATCTGGTGGATGATGGCATTGTTAATTAAGAGAGGACACTAGTCAGTTTTCACTAGTTTAGACCATGGCAACAAACAACCTCAAAGTATCAATGTGCTATGGGAACAATTTATTCTATGTTTGCATTACATGTCATTGGCTATAGGTCAACTGCCACAAATTTTCTCATTCGAGGACCCAACCTGAAAGAGACCCTGTCTGAAACATGATGCTCTGTAAACAGAAAGAAAGAACAAGATAGGCTCAGGAAGCAAGTATTAACATAAACATCATCAACTCATACACCATTGGCCAAAGCGAGTCACAAGGCCAAGCCCAATGTCTTCAAAGAAGACAACACAGATTTTCTGTGTCCAAATGATTCAGTCTAGCATAATCACCTTTCTGGTCACAACTATTTGCATACCTCTTTTATTCACACAAAATGAATGAGACTGTAAATGTTTTTCCAACCAGGTTGGAAATCCAGGATCTTGTTCTAGCCTCTATACCAGATTTAAGCCCTCCTGACTCAGACACCTATAAACAACAACAAAATAAAACAGAAGATATCTTCCCTACATACATCCAACATACCATGGTGGGATGGGACAGGATAATGATGTAGATGTTGCTATTTAACAAAGAGATTAACTGGAAGGCACAGCAGTCATTGGTTAATAGCAATGCTGAAGCCTTATGGGACTAATGTTTCGATAAACCTGTATCTTGGGGAATAGACATATTCTTGTTTAAGGCCAGGTTTTGTTATTTGGGATTAGCTCCCCAACCTATGGTTCCCCATAGTCCTTGGTTATTCCTAGGAGGTGCTCCCTTTTCCAATATCCTCCTTGGCCACACATGAAGAAGGTGTAGGAGAATATGCAGCTCTTTGGGGCTGGGCAGCTTTCTCAGTCTACCCACTGCCAGAAATAGCTTTGGGAGTCACAGCTGCTTTTAATCCAAGTTGGCAACTCTTTTGGCATCAATAGTCATTTAAAAACTTTTTATTACTATGTTATAACCAGCTTCACTTACCAGTAATCACACTGTCATTATTTCTGTGATATACATCTTTCTACATTCATAACTGGTAGTTTATCAGGATTCTACTAGACCAGTCCCTTAATCTTTGTCCACCAGCCGATTTTTTAAAACTAAAAGAATATACTGCCCCCTGCAGTACACTCTGTCCATGTGGAAGTTTTAACAATAGATAACATGGCACACTCGTCCCAAGGCTGAACCCCAATGAGCCCTTATTGCTTAAAGCATTTCTGTTTCTCCTTTTTTTTAACTAGTTGGAGAAAAAATCACAACTTCACCTCTCCACCATTCAAGTCCTAGAATTTCTCGATTCCTTCTGTTCTCTTCCATCCCTTCTTGCAAACTTCCTGGTTCTTTTCTAAGATCCTTTCTTTCCAGTAGAACCTTGGCCAAAGGAAGCTAAAAAGAACCAAGGTGCATAAGTGACATTCTGTTCCTAACCTGTTCACTTAAAACCACATGCAAATCAGGCACATTACCTGCTTGTATGTTATCACAATATTTTTGTCAAATAATTTTCCACTGAAGAACACAGGCTTCCATCTTTTGGGCCTCCAGTGGGTTTCCTTGCTGCCCACTTCATGATCCCAGAGTCAATTCCACATATTTTATTTGTTTAGCTGAATCCCACTTCTAGCGACCAAATTTGGTGTTTGCATTTTCCCACGTATTGAAGTTAAACCATGTTTTTTTCAGAGCTGATTGTCATCCGTATCTCCTCTGTGAGGTGAATGGTCTTTTCAAGTCTTTAGCCCATTTTCTTTAACTGTATGTTACTTTCTTATTTCTGGGTTTTAAGACTCTTTATATATTCTAGATCTGAGTTCCTTACCAGACATGTGATTCACAAATATTTTCTCCCAGTTTGTAGCTTGAGTTTTCATCTTAACAATGTATTTCCCAGAACAAAATACTTTAATTTTAATGAAATTCAATTCAGCACTTTTTTTTTCTCTTACAGATTGTGCTTTTGGTCCCCTAACTAAGAATTCTTTGCCCGATCTCAGATTACAAAGATTTTCTCCTATATTTCTTTTGGAATTAAAATAAAAATAAAACCATTATAGTTTTACATTTTGTGTTTAGACCTGTGGTCCATTTTAAGTTAATTTTTGTATAATATCGGAGGTATAGGTCAAAGGTCTCTCTCGATTTGTGTGTGTGTTTGCTTATGAATATCCAGTTGTTCCAACACCATTTGTTGACAACAACTATTCTTTCCCCATTGAATTGTCTTTGTACCACTGTCAAAACAAAAACAAGAAACCGCATGAGTCATATTTGCGTGGGTCTATTTCTGAACTCTTCTGTATGCACTGACCTTTGTGTCTGCCCTGTTGTCAATATCACTCCATCTTGATTGCTATAGCTTTATATTAAGACTTAATATTGAGTATTATGGGGGTGCCTGGATGGCTCAGTCGGTTGATTTTCTGCCTTTGCCTCAGGTCATAATCTCACGGTTCGTGAGTTCGAGCCCCAAGTGGGGCTCTGTGCTGACAGCTCAGAGCCTGGAGCCTGCTTCAGATTCTGGGTCTTTGTCTCTTCCTGCCCTCCCCTGCTCTCTCTCTCTCTCAAAAATAAACATTAAATTAAAAAAAAATAATATTGAGTACTATGGGGGCTCTTGGGTGGCTCAGTCGGTTGAGCATCCGACTTCAGCTCAGGTCATGATTTCACAGTTTGTGAGTTCAAACCCCACATCTGGCTCACTGCTGTCAGGGTGGAGCCTGCTTTGGATTCTCTGTCCCCCAGCCTGCCCCATTCTCTCTGCCCCTCCCCCATCATATTCTCTCAAAAATAAATATACCTTAAAAATTTTTAATAAATAAAATAGTAAAAAAATATGGAGTACTGCAATTTCTCCAACTTTATCCTTTTTAAAATAGATCTGGCTATTCAGATTCCATTTCTTTTTCATAAAATGTTGGAATCACCCAGACAGATCAAAGATCTATATTGTATCCATGATACAATACTAACAATGAAAAATCAATTTGGAAAAATGTGAATGTATGTTGAAACTTCCAATCCATTTACATGGTAAGTCTCTTCAGTTCTTTAGATCTTTTATTTCTTTCATCACTCTTTTGTAGTTTTTAGCAAACAGGTCCCTCCCTTATCTTTTTTTTTTATAACTATTATAAATGGCATCCTTGGCAAATTTTGGTTTCAAGGTTTTCATTGCTTTTTTTTGAAGAAATGTACACCTTTTTCATGTATTCACCTTGTATCCTACAATATTACTGAACTCACTTGTTAGTTCTAGGAATATTTTTGTAGATTCTTTGGTGGGATATTCTACATAAATAATCACCTTATCTGTGAATAGGGACAGTTTTACTCATTTATTTTCCAATCTGGATTGGGGTTTGGTGTGTCTGTCTGTTTCTTTGTTTTTCCTTATTTCGCTGGGTAGGACTTCTAGTAGGATGTTGAGGAAGCACGGCAAGGGTGGACATCCACCTGTGGGAAAGCATGAGGCTATCGCCATTAAGTATGATGTTAGTTGTGGGCTTCTCTTAGATGCTCTTTATCAGACTGAGGAAGTTCCCTTCTGTTCCTAGTATGCTGAAAATTATTATGATGTGATGTTGAATTTGTTCAAGTTACATTCCTTCAGCACTTGATACGAGCAGGTGGTTTTTCTTCAGATGGTTAATATGGTGGATTATACTAACTGTATTATTTCCCAAAGTCCCTATGGGGAAAATGTAGAGAATGGATTTTGGAACTTTTTTCCTAATAAATACATTTAAAGATATGACTTGCCATACAGCACAATTTAGCTGCATCCTAGGAATTCTGGTATGCTGTGTTTTCGTTTTCATTCAACATGAAGTATTTCTAACCTTTCTTGTGATTTCTTTTGTGACCTATGGGTTACTTGGCTGCATATTCTTTGATTTATAAATATTTGGTGTTACACAGGTATTCCTCTGCTATTTAATGCTTTGTTTTATTGTGGTCAGGGAATATAATCTGTGTGATCTCAGCCTTCTTAAATTTAATGAGACTTGTTTGATACACCAAGAGATGGTCCATCTTGATCAATGTTCTGTGTGGATCTGAAAGGACGATGCAGGGCAGTTGTTGCTATAGCCTTCTATGTAACCGTCACTTAGGCTGAGTGTACTGATTGTCCTGTGCAGGTCCTCCATATTCCTACTGGCTGTCTTTCTACTTGTTCTATCATTTATTAAAAAGGATCACTGCCATCTTCAAATATAACCAGGAACTTATCCATATTTCTTTCCACTTTTTCCGATAGTTTTTCTTCATATGTTGTGAAACCTGTAATTCAGTTCTTACTGTTTAGTGTGGTTATAGTTTTTTAGACATTGAAGCTTTTATCATTATAAAACATCTCTATCTCTTGTAATATGCCTTATTCTAAAGTTTACATGGTCTGAACTTAATATATCCACTGTGCCTGTTTTATAACTAGCATTTCCATAGTATGTCTTTTACAAACATTTTACTTTTTGTTTACCTGTATCTTTTTTAAATGTTTTTTTATTTTTTAAGAGAAAGAGAGAGAGACACACACACACACAGAGAGAGAGAGAGAATGAGCAGGGGAGGGTCAGAGAGAGGGAGACACAGAATCCGAAGCAGGCTCCAGGCTCTGAGCTGTCAGCACAGAGCCTGACATGGGGCTTGAACTCATGAACCACGAGGTGGTGACCTGAGCAGAAGTCAGACGCTTAACTGACTGAGCCACCCAGACGTCCCTGTCCTTTAGTTCGAACAAAGTTCTTGTCTATTCTGATAGTCACAGATGTCATCTCTGCAACAGAAACAGAGGTGGGGACATTTCAAGAACGTTAAAAAAATATCATACCCATGTGCCTTTTTAAAACCAATTAAACTTCTATAAAATGTCTCTGATTCTTTCAGAGTATGTGTTGTAAGGAGCAATGTAGGTAATGCTATAGTACTTTCTGTTTTTGGTTATAATGGCAACTACTAATTCTTTTTCTTGATAAGTTAGGTTGAGAAATTTTATTTAATGGCAACTGAAGGGCCATTTCCAACTGGGGAAACTCCTTTATATCTGTCTTCAACTTTTTTTGATAAAAAGTTGCACCAGTATTTTACCACCAGATGAAAAAAAAGAGGAATATCATTTAAAAATTAATGTGTTTAGGGGCACCTGGGTGGGTCAGTTGGTTAAGCGCCCAACTTCGGCTCAGGTCATGATCTCACAGTCCGTTGAGTTCGAGCCCCATGTCGGGCTCTGTGCTGACAGCTCAGAGCCTGGAGCCTGCTTCAGATTCTGTGTCTCCCTCTCTCTCTCTCCCCTTTCCCTGCTTGTGCTCTGATTCTCTGTCTCTCTCAAAAATAAATGAACATTTAAAAAATAATGTATTTAAAGTAAAGTACAGAGAAAAATATGCATATATCAGGTTTTGTTTTGAATGAATCTTTTTCTCTGATCCTAATGTAAAGATCTTGTGCTATAACTTTTAAAGCCGTACAAATAAGAGTGCTAAACTGTGGGCTTCAAAGTATGTGTGTTTAACCAGTATTACTTGGAAAATAAAATAGAAGATCAAGAAAGAAAGAAAGAAAGAAAGAAAGAAAGAAAGAAAGAAAAGAAAAGAAAAGAAAAGAAAAGAAAAGAAAAGAAAAGAAAAGAAAAGAAAAGAAAAGAAAAGAAAAGAAAAGAAAAGAAAAGAAGAGAAAAGAAAGAGAAAGACATTTTCATGGGGTTTACTGTCTTCTGATTTGCATAGTTTCTTATACATTGTTGTAATTCTTTGTCCCTTTGAATGCAATGTATCCTTTTCTCTTGCTATTTTTAAGATCTTCTCATTATAATTTTTTTGAAATGTGTCCAGACGTGGTTTTAGTCTTGTTTATCCTGCTTGAAGCTTGTTGAATTTCTTAGACCTGTAAGTTTAAATTTCAAGGATTTTTAAATTATTTTTTCCAATATTTTTCATGTCCTTTTCTCTTGTATCATTTGTGGAGTCCAATAACATATATTTAGATTATTTATCTAAGAGGTCACTGATATTCTGTTCACCTCTTTTGGTCTCTTTCTCTCTGTGTGCTTAATTTTGGGAAGTTTCTATTTCTGTCTTCAGGCTTACTGATGATTTGTTCTGAAGTGTCTTACCTGTTAAGTGGACATGTTTTGTTCTCCAGAGTCTAATCTGTTGATTTTTCATTTTATTTGATGTCTCTGTGTGTGTGTGTATACCTTTACTATCCTTCCTCTATTCATGCTTTCCTTTAAATACTTGAAAATGTTTATAATTTGTTTATAATATACATGCTGCTAATTCTACTGTTCTGCATTAATTCTGAGTCTGTTCCTATTAACTGACTCTTCTTTTAGTATGTCCAGTGGTATTTTCATTAGATGCTAGACAATAAATTTTATGGTATTAGTTCATAGATGTCTTGTTTTTATTTAAAGAGTTTGGGCTTTTCTGATAGGCAATCAAGTTATTTGCAGTTTAGTCTAAAGGGCTCAAGGATTGTTTTAAGCTTGTGAAGGCAGTTATAGAGTATTCTTTAGGGGTAGATTATCCCCACTATCGAAGCAGGGCTCATCTGGGGTTTTTACTGAATGTGTGCAAACCGTCAAGGGCTCTTTCTTCTGGCTGGTGGAAAAAATCAAATGATTCCATTCCTGCAGAAGTCCTGGTTCCATTCAGCTCACAATTTCCCAGTGACTCAATTTTCCAAATTCTTGGAGCTTTCATCTGATGGACTCATTTCCCCATATTCAGCAAAATATATAGAAATCCATCTTCAGATTTGTGGAGCTCTTTTCCTGTATAATGTCCTCCTTTCCAGAAATTCTACTCTGCAACGTCCAGCTGCTTCAAAGTCCGTGACCCCCGATCTCCATCTCACCAACCCAGTAGACCATTATGAAACACTTGGAACGTCTCTCTCTGCTGTCTGTTTGGGGATGTGCCCCTGGGCAAAAAGCCAGCATGGTCATCAGGCTCAACTCATTTGCTTCCCTTCAGGGATCATGATCCAATGAGTTCTGCTGTTTAATGTCTGAAAGAGTTGGTCCACAGATTTTGTCAAGGTTGCTAATTGTTTAAGACAGGAAATTAAGGGGCACCTGGGTGGCGCAGTCGGGTAAGCGTCCGACTTCAGCCAGGTCACCATCTCGCAGTCCGTGAGTTCGAGCCCCGCGTTGGGCTCTGGGCTGATGGCTCAGAGCCTGGAGCCTGTTTCCAATTCTGTGTCTCCCTCTCTCTGACCCTCCCCCATTCATGCTGTGTCTCTCTCTGTCTCAAAAATAAATAAACGTTAAAAAAAAAAAAAGACAGGAAATTAAATCCAGTCCCTTTACTCCTTCATGGCAGAAATAGAAGCTGTCATACCGTTTTTTTTATTCTGGAAAAGTATTCCCTGTTTTTCAAGAGCTAGAACAGTTGTTTTAAAATTCATGTTCAAATGGTTTGTCTAATCATCTCTTCATTACTACATTAAGATCACGTACTCTTGTCAGGAAAACTACAAAATGATTCTGTGATCCTTCAGGATATAAACCAGAAATATACCATAATATACCGTAGTAAAGTAACTCATTGTTTATAACATATATTTATTCATAATCATAGGTTGTAATTATTCATAATCGCAGGTTCAGACCCCATCTTTTTTCCTGATAAAATCTCTTTTTCCCAAATAGTTGGCCTTTTTCTGTATTGACTCAACTCTATACAGTAGAAGAAATATACATATATTTTCTAGATGGTTACATATTGAATAGAAGAAAGAGATATTTACATATTTTTATATATAATATAATCCTAAAAATATCATTTATGCAGTATGATAAATAGTATGTTTTAACATTTATTATACTAGAAGCTGATTTTTGCTTTTTATACTTTCCCTATACAAAACCAAAAAAATATGGTTCATATTTTTATTTGACCCAGGTGATTTCTTTTCCCACTCTGTGATTCATAGCCCTTGACAGATAAGAGGTTCTCAACAGTCAGTGTATGCCCCATTTCCCATGGCAGTTTTCATTAAAAATTATAAATGAGGATACAAAGTCTCTTAAAAGCATCACTGAATAATGGAATCAGATAAATTGCTCAGAGATCAGCTGCTATGGTTTTTATACTGGAAAAGGGAAAATCATTTAACATAGTACTGTACCAAGTACAGCATTTTCCTTGACTAAACGCTGGTTCTCTTATGCACCCTCTTCTCTCTCTCTGAGCAGGAAGATACCCTAATGCCCCAGTGGCAAAATCAAAAACGCTTGATTCTGAGACCCATGTTCTGTTTCAATGCTAATCTTGCTTATAGCTAAGGTTTAATACAAGGCTAGCCCAACACTGTTCTCTTTGCCAGTTCTAACACTGGTTCCAAAAGCACACTGAATTCCCAGGGATACGCTGGAGCCACTTCATGACACAGTGAACCCCGGCTGCATATTGCAGCTAAGGATCCCAACTATGCAAATGAAGCTGTGACATCTGTAATTAGAAAGGATCTCACTGTCAATCATTTGACATGAATCAGCATCTTCACTGCACTTCAGGAAAGGCTTTTTAATGAACAAGGTCTAATAATTTTAAAGCTTAATGAGCAATTACGCTAAAACCAGTGATAGCACTAAGAAGATTCCTCATCATTTATTGTTTTTTCTCAGATGTGATTTCTAATTATAGCATAGGCAAGATCGTGATTGAGGTTCTACCCTTATCAAGACACCATCTCCATTACAAAATGAATCTACCCTTTACCTAATGCTATGTATTCTAACTAGTGGGAAGGAGAAAAAAGAGAACTGATATTTATTAAAGATCATTACTACAAAGACTCTCTTTTATATTAACTCATCTAATATATATCCAAATGGCACTATATGATAGATATTATCATGTGTCTTATTACGTTCACATTTTTAATATGAGGAACATAGACTCAGATATATTCAGGAACGTCTCCAAAGATTAGAAAGATAAAGAGAAAGAATTTGAGTTGGACCCAGAATAACAGACTTTAAACCTAATACCCTTTCCACTGTATTACACTGCCTCTCTTTTATACCACTGTAGCTACATACTGCCATTAATTTGGGGTCCAAGAGTAGTAATTTAATTCCTATTCCTGTTTATGCATTTTGATTAAAAATTGATATATTAACATGCCTCTCATTTTTTGAAATTTTTATTTGAGGTAATTTTATCTGATTCCCATAGGAGATACTATGGCTTTATTCAGTCAGCAATACCTTGCATGTCTGATGCCAAGCTAATTTATAAATGGAAAGATGTGTAAATAGCTATCCATTATACTTCTGTTTACACCTGCTTCTGTCTTCATTGCACCTATCACTTCTGCTCAATGCCTGAACAAATGGGGCAAAGATGGTTTTCCTGAGTCTCATTATATCTACCAGTGTCTTGTGATGCTCTGAAATCCCTACACTCACTTGTTTTTCTTCTCATCAGGAAGCCATTTCATTAATTTGTCCTATGGGCAAAAAAGTTTTGTTTGCCTAAACACAATGGAAACATGTCCACGTGTGTAATTAACAACATTAATGCCATTTTATCTGGGGCTTAAGAGCAGAAATTAGTAGCAGTTCCTAGCTCAGAAAAGCCCATGTCTTTGTTTTTGTTTTGTTCTGGTTTTCGCTGTCTCTTGTCTATTTCGATCACAGTAGTATTAGTTAAGTGAACTGAATAAATCTGAGAAGGCCCTCATTTCTTCTTTTTAAAGTTTATTTATTTGGGAGAGAGAGAGAGAGAGAGAGAAAGCACCAGGTGGGGAGGGCAGAAAGAGAAGAGACATTGAGAATACCAAGCAGGCTCTGCACCCGCAGCATGGAGCCAGATGCGGGGCTCAAACCCATGAACCTTGAGATCATGACCTGAGCCAAACCCAGACACTTACCCAACTGAACCACCCACGTGCCCTCAACCCTCATTTCTTCTTGCCTTCTCACCTGGAAGGCTTGTATTATAAAACCAAACTACCAAGAATCCCAGAACACTTAATTACTGCTAGTGATGATTTACCAGAATCAGTATTTTAGAACCTATTTCTATCCTAACTGAAGTCTTCCAAACCACGGTCATCAGAGTAATAACCCTGTAAATAAAATTTTCATTGTTTATTCTGTCTTTGGGGGCAGCTTATGTAATGTCAATAAAATGACATCTGAGCCTGCAAGGCTATATAGAAATAACTGGAAAAAAAATACCAGAAGAGATTCATTTCCAAATGCATTCTTTTCCCCAGTGCCAAGCACAAATGTATCAGTTGGGGAAATCTAATGTCTCCAGAGGACCAAGGTCACCAAATGTTGTGGGCTCTATGAAAAGCCCACATTTTATTTCAAATTGACACATTGCCCCATCTAGTTGAAACTCCACAGCTCAAGTACAAGTACAGTTTAGTTTAGGTTCTTATTAAACTGGCTCAAAACGCTTTAAAATGAAAGCTTCTGAAAGGAATTAGAAAATGTGCTCTGGAAATTAAAATGGTAAAATAAAAACAATGGATCTCGTATTTGCAACAAGTCTGAGAATCCAGAAAGAAAGTCTCAAGGGACAATATGCAACATTAACCACTGTGTTAACAGCTCCCCCACAGTGACGACTAATTGAAAACTAGCCAATCCATATTTCTACTAAATGAATACATGGTATTATTGGAAGGCAGAAAGTTAAACTCTCTTCATCCAGCTCCGTATTAATAAAAGGAAGCTATTCCTTCACCATTTAAAAATGTGCCAAGATTTCATATAAGCCAAACTATACATGTTTAAAGACAGGGACTATTAGAAAGGAAACTTAGATCTTAGACCCTGGGTCCACAACAAGAAAGACAATGAAGACCTGAAGAACAGCCTCTCACCTGATGTCTCTCTTGCCCTGCTTTCTCATCTTCTCTCCCTAGTTTATTGGTATGTGTCAGTTAATGGACAAACACTGTTAGAAAATAAAATTAAAATAAAAGAAGACAAGACATGGTCCCTCATTTACTTTCTGAATTTTATAGTTTGCAGGTAAAAGAGAGAAGGAGAAAAAGCTAACATTTATCCCTAGCAAGAGGAAGTATTGTAGAGTAGTTAAGGATATCGGCTTCCAGTCCAGTCCACACTGGGTTCAAATCCCAATACTACCACTTACTGGCTCTATGACCTTGAGTAAAATACTTAACTGTGCCTCAGTTTCCTTACCTGTGTAATGGACTGATAACAGGATCCTTAGGGTAAGAGAAATAAGCAAGTAAATACATTTATTAGCCCTCACTAAATATGAACTGTTGCCATTAGGTATTCCACATCAACTACCATACTAAGTGATTTTGAATACATTCACTTTTGACCTTTCCATCACCCATTGTAATAGTTACTCAATTACACAGATGAGAAAATTGGCACGCAGAGAATTCAAATTCATTGTCCAATGATAACCAGTAAGTGGTGCTGTGAATATTAAGACTCGGATCTAATCGTAAAGCTTGTATTCTTTCCATGACATGTGCCTATCTGACTTATTTTGAGGCATTTTACAAGATGCCAGCTTTGATACTTTTTAAAAGGGTCAGAGGAATCCAATCGATGATTCCATTTTCAAAAAAAATACAAAACCTAACCTGACGCTTTTAAAACTCGGCTTAACAAGATTTCCCCTTCCATTTAAGATACATCCAATTAACTCATGTCCTAATTAACTATCCTGTAAGTGGCCTGCAAATTAATCTGATCTTCTTTTCTCCACATTGATCACGTTCCTTTCTTCTTATCAACGATACCTTCTTATCGGGCACCTGGGTGGCTCAGTGAAGCGTCCGCATTTGGCTCAGGTCACGATCTCACAGTTTGTGGGTCTGAGCCCGGCCTGGGACTCTGGGCTGAAAGCTCAAAACCTGGAGCCTGCTTCAGATTCTGTGTCTCCCTCTCTCTCTGCCCCTCTGCTGCTCAGGCTCTGTCTCTACCTCCCTCTCAAAAATAAACAAACATTAAAAACTTTTTAAAAGAATACCTTCTTATAACAATTATAATTGTTCATACAAATATTTTTAGAAAACTGAGTTTTCAAAATCTGCTGTGTCCAGAAAAAAAAACAGAACTCATTCTCCCATATAAGATCATGGATATGACAGACCACCCTAGGTTCACAGAGAATGACTGACATCCAAACTTATATTTACTCCTGCACCTGCGTCTTGACCCAGATTTTTGTACTACTTGTCAGTTCCTCCATCCCTCAGTCTCCCCAGCTGCAGACTGAAAAGATGTGAAGACTCTAAATCCACTCATTTATTTGCTGAATATATAGTGATTGATTACTTTCATTGTTCCAAGCACTGGAGACTGGAACACTCTGTTCCAGCTTCTGGAGAGGCTACTGTAAACAGAAGAAAGTACCTGCCTGCATGGAGATTTATTTCCTAGTGGGAGAAGAGATGCATTAAATTGATAAGACTATCCAAGGGTAAAGAATGCAATGGAAAACAAACAAACAAACAAAAAAAACATGGAAGAAAAAGATAGTGTATGTATATGGTTAAAGTTGCAATATTGAACAAATTCCTTAAGGAAACCTCACTGAAAAGATGATATCTGAGCAAACACCTGGAAGAGGTGAGCGAGCATATCACATGATATATGGGGGAGAAACATCCCAACCAGAGATAACAGCAAGTATGTAGACCTTGATGCTAGAAGATGCCTAGCATTTGACCGATGCAAGCAAACCACAGTGTCAAGAGGTGAGATCAGAAAAGTAATGAGGGACCAGACCATGTAGTGTCTGATAGAGTACTACTGTAGTACTCTACAGCTACCTGAGTGACCTGTGAAGACATTGAAGGTTTTGGAGCAGAGAAATAATGAGATTTTACTTAAGTTTTGAAAGGATTCCTTTTGTTGCTATATTAAGAATAGATTGTACGGTATTAATGGCAACAACAAAGATAGAAATAAATATTTTTATATCTGTAGAAGAAAATTAATGTGTTTCATACAAAACAGGAGAGAAGAAAAAGGAAGTAAGAAAGTGCAGCAAATGTAAGATATGACGTTAGGTAGCAAGAATAAGGCCTACTATATCAATAATAACAATAAATATAAATGGGTGTAATTTTTCAATTGACAGAAGAACTCAGATTAGGAAAATAAAGAAAGTCAATAAAACATTGTGTACAAAACAACTTGGAAAAATTTTATATGTTGAATATGAAAAAAATTTTAATTATTAGGCAAATATGAAACAATTTTGAAAGCAATATTGTTATCTGACAAGATACAAGGAAGACAAAAAGTGGCACAAAAGAATATTACATGCTGGCAAAAGGAACAATAGAGCAAGATGACATAGCCCTTATTAACATCATTGCACCTAAGAATGGTGCTTGAAAATATGTCAAGCAGCAACTGACATAAGTAAAGAAAGACATATATATGTGAATAATATATATTTATATTCATTTATATATATTCATATATATGAATTTATTCATATGTTCATGAATATATTCATATATTCATATATATTCATATATATTATAAATATATAAATGAATAATAGTAATTGGAGATTTAGCACACCCATTTCTGAAAATGATGGAAGAGACAAAAATAAACATCAGGATTTGAACAATATTATAAGTATGTGGGTGCTAACACACACACACACACAGGCACACGCACATAGATAGACAAATAGACACACATACACACACACACACACACACACACAGAAAGAAATCTATACCTAACATAAAGAGTACACCTACCATATGAGCACTGAGTAATGTATAGAATTATTGAATCACTATAATGTACACCTGAAGCTAATATAACACTGTATGTTAACTATACTGGAATTAAAATGTAAAACTTAATTTAAAAAAAGAAAAAGCAATCTATACCTAAGAAAGTAAGATGCTCGTGGAACATTTACAAAAATAGACTGTATGTTAAGAAAAAAAAAAGAAAGCATCAATAAAAGCCAAAGTATTCATATTACGTAGACTATATACACCGACCATAATGCAATAAAATTGAAAAATAAAAACAAAGTAGAGCTTAAAATTTATATATTTGAAAAAACTAGGTGGAATATTTCTAAAAAAATGAAAAGGAAATCATATTGGAAATTCAATATGTTGATGTTAGTGATTATGGGGTTTTTTTTGGTTTTTACTTAAATTTGTTTATTTGTAATATCTAAAAAGGCAGGAGGTAACAGCTAAAACAATACACCTTCTGATGCTGATGTTAGTGATTATGAAAGCAGTGTATTAAAATTTGGTGGAGATAACTAAAAAGTAAGTTATGTCTTAACTCACAAAGAGCCAATTTTTACCCTTTTGAGGGTGTTATCACCCATGTTGAGAATGCACACCATAAATAACCTACCAATTTACATGAATTGAAGTGCACAGAGGGTCATATTAAATAACACCACAGGGATGTAATCAGCAAAAGCTATAGATTTTATTAATATCTAAGCACTATATATTATATATATTAATATATAAGCACTATATGCTTATAGTGCTTATATATAAATATATATGTAAATGGAAGGATAAAATATTTAAAATTTTTTAGAAATGTTTATTTTTGAGAGACAGAGAGAAAGAGTGAGAGCAGGGGAGGGGCAGAGAGAGAGGTCTACACAGAATCTGAAGCAGGCTCGAGGCTCCAGACTCTAGGCTGTCAGGACAGAGCCCTACATGGGGCTCGAACCCACAAACTGTTAAGATCATAAACCGAGCCGAAGTCAGATGCTTAACCAACTGAGCCATCCAGGAGTCCCATAACAAGAACAAGTCCCATAACATGCTTAAGTGTAAGAAGAGAAATCTAATAAGGTAGAAAGGACAGGGATATAAGTTTATTTTGTAAAATTGACTCTTTGCAACTATTAATTTTCAAAATTAAAAGCAAAATTAAATTTAAAGACGAATGACCACAATTTGAAAGCAAAAATGAAACAAATTAACTTGCAAGGCAACTTAACCATAGGGACTACTCAATTTCTTCACCAAGTATATAGCAAGAAAAAAGTCAAAGGGAAATGTATAGACCAAAAGTAACTTAAAACACAGCTCACAAATTGTGGTGTTGGGAACATTTTTTCAATACTGATTCAGAAAAATAAACTGTACCAAAAAAAATTCCTCAGCCAAGTGCATAAATTTATTATTAAGATATCATTCAGTTTTGATGCCACAGAAAAAAAAGCGATCATAAGAGATTACTGTGAATAATTATATGTCAACAAATTTGATAACCTAGAGGAAATGGACAAAGTCCTAGACACATACAAACTACCCAAACTGAATCATGAAGAAACAAAAAATCCAAACACGTAAAGAATTAACAGCAACCTTTCCCAAATGCTTCCAAAAAATTAAAGAGCAAAAGATACTCCCAAACTCATTTTATGATACCAGCATTACCAAATTAGCAAAGGCATAAAAAGACTGCAAGAAAAGAAAACTCCAGGTCAATATCCTTGATGAGCAGACATGCAAAAATCCTCAACAAAATAGGAGCAAACCAAATTCAAGAGCATATTAAAAATATATATATAGCACGACCAAGTAGGGATTTATTCTTAGGAACGAAAGGAATATGAAAACCATTCTTTGGGATATGCCATTTAACAGAATGACAAATGAAAATCACATGATCATCTCAATAGAAAAATTGTTTGACAAAATTGAGTATTTTTTCAAGATAAAAACTCTCAATAAACTGGGAATAAAAGGAAATTACATCAACATAATGAAGGGTATATAGGAAAAACTATAGTAAACATAACACTCAATGTTAAAAAATGCAAATCTTTTCCCCATGGATCAGGAACAAAACAAGGATGTCCACTCTCACCATTCCTGTTCATCATAGTATTGGAAGTCTTAGCCACAGAAATTGGGCAAGAAAATGATATAAAATCAAACAAATAGGAAAGAAAGAAGTAAAACTGCCTTTGTTTACAAATGACACGATCTCATATGTAGAAAACTCTAAAGATTTCACCAAAGCACTGTTAGAACTAATAAACAAATTCAATAAAATTGCAAGGTACAAATCTACACGAAAACAACCAGTTATGTTTTTTGTTATTTTTTTTTAACATTTCTTTTAGTTTTGAGAGACAGAGCATGGGCGGGGGAGGGGGCAGAGCGAGAGGAGACACGGAATCCAAAACAGGCTCCAGGCTCTGAACTGTCGGCACAGAACCCGACACTGGCTCGAACACACGGACTGTGAGATCATGACCTGAGCTCAAGTCAGATGCTCAACCGACTGAGCCACCCAGACTCCCCACCATCAATTTTTATACTCTAATAATGAACCATCCAGAAAAGAAGTTAAGAAAACAATCTCATGGATAATTCATCAAAAGAACAAAATACTTAGAAATAAACTTAACTAAAGAGGCCAAAGACTTGTACACTGAAAAATTGCAACACAGTGATGAAATAAATTAAAGACACAAATAAATGGAGATATCCAATGTTCATAGACTAGAAGATTTGATATTATTAAAATGCCCAAACTATCCAAAGAGATTCTAGATCTGATGCAATGCCTATTAAAATTTCAATATTTTTTTCCCGAAATAGGAAAAGCAATCCTAAAATTCATATGGAACCACAAAAGACTTCAAACAGCCAAAACAATCTTGAGAAAGAACAAAGCTGGAGACATCATATTTCCTGATTTCACAATATATTACAAAGCTACAGTACTTAAAACAATATGGTACTGTTATAAAGACAGACATATAGACCAATTGAACACACTAGAGAACCCAGAACTAAACCCATCCATATTTAGTCAACTGATCTTCAAACAGGGGTGCCAAGAATACACAACGAAGAAAGAGCAGTGTCTTCAAGAAAAGGTACTGGGAAAACTGGATATACACATGTGAAAAAATAAAATTGCATTCTTATCCTACATCATACACAAAATCAAATCAAAACTGATTAAAGACTTTGATGTAACAGTTGAAACTGTAAAACTTGTAAAAAAAAAAAAGGAAAAAAAATCTCATGACATTGGTCTTGGCAATGATTTCATGGATATAACAGAAGCATAGGCAACCAAAGAAAAATGAACAAGACTACATCGAACTAAAAAGCTTCCGCACAGCCAAGGCAACAATCAACATAAGGAAAAGGCAACCCATGGGATGGGAGAAAATATTTTCAAACTGTGTATCTGACAAAAGGTTAATTTCTAAAATATATAGGGAACTCCTACAACTCAATAGAAAAAAAACAAACAACCCAATTAAAATGGGCAAAGCACTTTTGAATAGACGTTTCTAAAAAACCTAAATAAATGGTTTAGGGTGAATCTTCTGCTATACCAACAGATAGAGCATAAGATGCTCAATATCACTAACTATCAGGGATATACAAATCAAAACCACAAGGAGATGTTACTTATAAATATGTTAATCGGGTAGATTTCATGTGAAGTATCTTTTCTGAAGTGAAATGAAATAATACAAAACAATAAAAAAAGATATCACTCAGTTTTTTAAATTTTAGGTAGGATAATGGCATTGTGGTTATATTTCAAAAAAGAATCCGTATATTTGGAGATTACAGTGTGGATATTTATAGGTTAAATTCTAAAATGTATGGGTTTGCTGCAAAGTGATCTGGAGGGAGAGAGACGTAGACAAGGTAGAGGGGAGATGAGATGGTCCAAACTGTACCTGCTGAAGCTGCGAGCAGGCATATGGAACATCACTGTTGCATCCTCTCTACTTAAATAAATAAATACACACACACACACACACATATATATATATATATACACACATGCACACATACATACATACTATTTTATAAACTATTCCATATTTTACATTATATGATATATTTCATATATTTTATTATATAAAATAATATAAAATTGCATATAAAATAATATATATTGCTATATAAAATAATATTAAACATACAAGTATAAAATAATAATATACAAAAACATATGCATGAAAGTTGCAAAACAAAAATTTTTCTAACAACTAGTATTCATCTCAAAAATTTGGACTTAGAACAACCAATCATAAATGCCCCCCCACCAAAAAAAGAAACAAGGGGGGAGGAAATAATAAAGTTAAAAGCAGAAGATGAGCAAAACTAAATGCTAGTTCTTTGAAAGATGAACCTAATAAGCAAGAAATACCTATAGTAAGATTAAGATTAAGCAAGAGGAAAGGGGGGAAGGATATGGTTAAATCAAATTTAATTAAAAAATGAAAGTAAAAAGATATCAGTTATTTAAAAATGATAAAAAGCTATTGTAAGCAGTTTACACTAATCAATTTGAAAAAAGACAAAATGAAAAAGTTCTAAAAATGTACAAAACACAAACACTGGTGCAAGAAAGAGAATGTTTAAGGGCCCCTGGGGGGCTCAGTCAGTTGAGCATCTGACTCTTGATTTCAGCTCAAGGTCATGATCACACAGTTCATGAGTTCGAGCCCTGTATCAGGCTCTGTGCTGACAGTACTGAACCTGCTTGGGATTCTCTCTGTCTCCTCTCTCTCTCTGCCCTTCCCACATGCTCTCCCACTCTTTCTCTCTCTCAAAATAAATAATAAATGAACCTAGGGAAAACAAAGAGAAGTTTTATAGAGCAGTAAGTATTAAAGAAATTAAAATGGTATTAAAGATGTTTCTCCCCCCAAATCCAGGCTATCTTGGTTTTGCAGGACAATTCTACCAAATTTTCAAGGAATAATGCTTTACTATTTTACATTAAGTATTTCAGAAAAAATGGAAAAACAGATGCCCAATTAGTGTAATCTTTTTCTCAAATTTTTATTTATTTAAATTCTAATTAGTTAACATATAGTGTAATATTGGTTTCAGGAGCAGACTTTAGTGATTCATGAGGTTAGTGTATTCTTGATTCCACTGTCATAACCTCGGGGAAAGAACATTGTAAGTCCATTTCATTTATACATGTAGTAGAAAAGATCCTTAAATAATATGTTAGCTAGTAACATGTTCATTAAACAATTCTACAAGTCCTCTAAAAAAATAATAGCATTAAGCTGCAGAGGGTTTATGCAAGGAATGTAAGAGTGATTTATCTCAAAAATATTACAGTAATGTCTCATGTCAATAAACTAAAGGAGAAAAAGCATGATTATTTCAGCCAATGCCCAAAAAGATTTGATCAGATTTAACATGTGTTTAAAATCTTATTTTTAAGAAGAGCAAGCTAAATTAGAAGAAAATCCTCTAAGTAATGAGTAATACTATTATAAAATTTCATCTTCAGCAGTGGTTACTATATCAGACACTATGCAATTGGGCTTTATAAATCTCATTAAATCCTTACAGAAATACTATGAATACTAAGAAGTACACGTAGAGAGATTAATTTATTTGCCAACAATCATAGAACTGAAAGGTAACGAAGAAGAGTCTCAGAACTAGGGCTGCACAGTGACAAAGTCAAATGATTTTTCCATACACCCCACTGATTCTTGTACAAAAGCCAAGCCAGTTGTGTTGTTTTCCATAAAGTCCTAAAGCTACCCCATAATGAAGCTTTTTGTCCCGAGTAGAGGTCAGTGCTCATGATGATGTTTCATCACTGCATCTATATTTTATCTTGGAAGAATTACAAACAGCCCCAAGATGAAAATAAGCCTTATCCAAAAACTAACTTAAAAGGTAACAGAGACAACACTAAATCGACGCAGATGAGCCTGAGTGTGGTGAAACAGGTCCAGATTCTGCAGATATAAAGAGCCACAAATTCGCTTTGATCAAAAGAATGCGGAGATGTAGTACACTGATTTCAGAAACAGTGACCATGGGATGAACATACTGCTCATAGACAGCCATAAAATTCACCACAATTTACATAATAACTGTATGTCAACCGACCCTGTGTAACAATTAAACTTCTGACTAGAGCAAAAGAATAGAAGCTATGATTTTTCTGCCTGATGGTAAATGCGGGCAGATGGCAGCCAAGGTCAGAACATCAGAGTAGAAGGCTATAAAGGAGTGCCAGGAACTCTCGTTGTATCTAATCTTCCCAGCTCAGCTTGCCAAAACTCACAGAGGTGGTCTAGGGAGCTAGGGAAATTTGGTCCTGGAAAACTTACCTTTGACAGCCCTCTGAGTAAGTGCTCTGAGAATATGCTGAGGTTGCATCTTGTTGGCAAGCAGGAAAATGGGTGAAAATCTACAGAATAGTCCGGAGATGGCAGGAGTCCACAAACAAACCAAAAGCTCAAAGAAAGGTAGAGGGCGCTACTCAAGGGACCAGACAGGATTCCTGTCCCAAATGATGGCAACACTTTGGGAAGGGCCTGAAGACCAGGGACAGTTGGTACCCTGGTTCTAATTGCTTCTGTCTCTCCTACTCTAAGTAATATCTATCTGCACATTCTTAGTTATATCCTTTTCCTATATTAAAGGAACTTGCTTTCTTCACCAATATGTATTAGCATCTTTCTGTTAATCATATCACTATCCCATTACAACAACATCATAGGAAGGGAAGGCTCAGTGATCTCAAGGTCACTCAACCTCCATTAGGTTTTAACAAATAGTACTCATTCATATTTAGCTTCTCCTACTCCTGACTTATCTATAATGCTACCTTATTAAAATATCAAGTTTCTTATAACACAAAAAATATCTATGGTATAAAAGAAGGGATTTTGAAGTATTTATTGACCATTATCTACCTAGACAATGTATATTTATTTATAATCCTTGTAACAAAGCATTCTATAGAAAACAAAACTTTTACCATGCATATGGCTAAAAGATTACATTTTTCAGATACATTTTCAGTTTTAGGGGTGGCCATGAGATACGTTTGAGCTGATGATATACACCAAGGTGCTGTATAAAACTTCTAGAAAGTCTCCTTAAATGGAAGGGGGTGTGTCATTCTCTGCCTCCTCCATTCTGTTAATTGATGTAATGGCCGGAACTCCAGCAGCCATTTTTGGATCATGAAGACAAGGATCACACCACAGAGTGGAGAATCACAGAAATGGTTCCTATGCACATCATGAGGATTCTATTCCACACCCCTGATCTTCTCCTGTATGAGAAAGATTTTTCAATTATCATTTAGCCAGAAGTGCTTTTGTGTTTTCATTACGTAGGTAAAGCTGATCCTAACCAATAGAAGAATGTAACATTCCAAGTTCATGTATCTTTAAGTGATAAAGCCAGGATTCAAACATACTCCAAAGTCAAACCTACATGATTCCAAAGTCCAAGAGCTCTAGAAAATCATCCAGTGAAGAAACATGTTTCTTAGATTTGGTTCTCCAGAAAACAGACTTAGAGCTGGAAATTGGAGATTTGCATAGAGGAAATTTACTGAAGAATTCTCTCAGGAACCACATCCATGAGTACTGGACAGAGAGAAGCTGAACGGTAAATGAGTTGCAAGAGACCTTATTCAGTCCCATGGGTGCTTCAAAGCAAGGATGGCCCTTCAGAGAGGTCTCCAAAGTGAGGTGAGGGGGCAGGGTCTTTGAACTCCACCTCTACCAATCATTGTATGCCAGATGTCTCCAGGTAAGGCCCATACCTTGGGTGAAGTCATTTCTCAGAAGGGGCTCAGCTATGAGCCAGCACTGAGAGCTAACATTCCCAGCTGCAGGAATGAATGCCTTGGTTCTACAGTTTCTAGATGTTGCTAGAGCCTCCACTGTGATGCGTTTATCGTTAAGGAGATATCAAGAGGACTTAAATCTGTTTCAGATATGATCTGACAACATCTGTTGTCTCCAATGTGGTACATAGTTCAGCACCACAAGGTGCTATGCTGAGTGCCACAACAAATAGGAAGATGATTTAAATATATGTCCTGTATCAAGAGGTCAATATGGAGATGGCAGTGACCTGATGATTAGCAGGGTTGAGTATGTCTTTTGTAATAAAAGAAATAAGTGCATGTCCTGAGAATTCAGAGATAGGAGAAGTTATTTCCAACTGGGGATTTATTTCATGAGAATATCGGCACATGAGCTGGACCTTCAAAGTGAGTAAGATTTGGACATATGAAGGTAATTAAGTATGGGACTAAGAGAGGTACTGCCACGTGAGGAAGTAATGGGACCATAATGAATAAGAAGAAACAAGTTTCATTGGGTTGACGTCTAAAAGCACCAAAAGGAAGTGGGAAAACTCACAGGACAAAGGAGTTTGAGGAATATTTCGCTGAGAGTCGCAAATATCTGCAATTAATTCCAGAAGCAAGAGTGACCTACTGAAGTACCGTGAGCTCCAGAATGACACAGCAAAAGCTCTATTTCAGGAAGATTAAACAGAATGAGAGGAAGGACCAGATCTTCAGAATTGCTGTCATCTGCTTCAGTGAAGAACAAACATCCAAACTGTCTTTGTCAGGCAGTTTCTTCACATAGTGCACCAAATGAGCAAGGCCATGCCTTTTCGTGAGACAATCCATTTTCTTCCCACTGTGTCAGTATTTCAGTCCCGGATTCTAATTTTCCCTCAAATAGACACTGTCTTTAATCAAACTGCTTTGTTCAGTAATTAGTCTGATCATACACTGTAACCACTAGGAAGAGCACAGGGGTCTCAATCACTGATGCAGTCCAAGATCTACGAAGGGTCAAGGACGAAACAGAGACCCAGAAGAGACAAAACTAGCATCACAAGGAGTCACAGAGGTGGGAGAGGAACGGATGAGTCACCATGGTGCCCCCAAACTTGTTGGAGAAAAAAATGTACTATTATGGGTATGCTAGAAAATTGCTAAGTATGTTTACTAAGTAGGTTACCATTCTTTTATTTCTGTAGCAGGTGAAAATAAAAATAGACCAAAACAAAACAAAAAGGGACACTCTAATTCAGTGACGATGACACTTCAGTCTCTTAGGTGCAGTGGTTAGACATACAGCCTCTGGAGTCACATCCAAAATACAACCTGTATTACTTGTCCAAATTGCTGGACAGCTCTATGCCTTATTTTTCATTTGCAAAATGGGGTCACTAATTGTATCTGCCTTGAGGACTTTGTAAAGATTAAATGAGTTAATGTATACCCTTATAAAGTGCTTGGCACAAAAAGCATCCAATAAATGCTAATGATCATCATCATTACCACCACCACCATCATCAACATCACCATCATCATCATCACCACTACCATAATCAACATCATCATCTTGCTAATGCAAGCTCTACTCATACAAGTTTTTATGCAGATAGATGCATTTACATAGCTTTGAATCACGTGGTATATGCATTTCTTACTAGCATTCAGTTATTCAATACAATGCCTTGGTCAACTATTTTTCTTTCTTAATAATAACTCATATTATTTTTAAACAATATAACAACATACACATGAAAATACCTCTTTTTTAATCCCCAAAACCCCTTAGTTAGTTGTACTTCTCCAGCAGCATCTTTCCATCTACTGCTGTCTCTCTCCCCTCTCCACACTTTGTTCAGAATTAATGCAACAGATTAGGCAGAAGTCATCAAAATTCCTGAATCCCAAAAGAGCTCTGTCCTAATGTAAAACCCACAGACAGCACTCAGGCCAACACTACCGCTGCCCTCCTAGCATGGTTCACTCCCGTGAGGTCTGTGCCACCATAATGGAGATGAAGTTGGGTACAAGGAGGAAGGAAGGTTAGAGTCATCTTTGTCTGCGTGGCCTCCTCTTTCTCATGCTTCCACATGGTATGGTGGTGCAAAAAAAAAGCCACGAAGGACCAGAGAGTCACCCAAAGGAAAGGCATGAATACTCATGTCATTAAAAAGCAAGGGAAAGGTATGATGCTCACAAGCTGTCCAGCAGTGTGCCTCCAGTCGGGAGAACTACTTAGTGGTTCCATTAGCAAGGCCAGAGCTCACACATGCCCCCTTCTAGGCCCCTTGCCAGTTATGTGGGACCCCACAATTTCCCTCCCAAGTGTCTCCAAACTGCTTCCAGGGCCTGCTCAGTTCTCTTCATGAGGTCTGACACAGCTATTTATGCAGCATGGACAGAGCTTGGATGTGTGGGCCACAGTGTCCGCCTCTGGGAATGCAAACCTCCATGTGGTGAATGGCACAACCGAGGGCATGCAGAGGATGGAGCAAGCTACAGGCCTTGGCCAGGGGCTAGGGGCTAGCTCCCCATTGCTGCCACATTCCAGCACAGATCTCTGAGGAAGCCAAGCGTTCTCAGCTCAAACTTGGCCTTCCAGCCATCGTGAAGACAGAAATAGGATAGACAGACAGAATTTAAAACATTTAGTTTGGTTAATCAATTTTTAAATATTTACACACATGGGTCCCCATTTGTACTCTTGTGCCACATCATGCACATGACAGCACGATCATTTGTCCACCTCCACCTCCACTCCTTAAGAACCACTTGGGAGCCTACAAACGTCGGTGGCCCAAAGGCTTTGGTTCATGGACCACGACAGGTTCATCCCAACGAACAGTACTGAGACCGGTAGGAACAGGCACTGTAAAATGCCTAGATGGTTCACTCAAATACCTTTGTAACCCAGCAACCATCAAATACTTGTTGAATGAAAAAGGAAGGAGTGGGTGAGCCCAAACTTTCTCAAAGGGCCGGGAAACTTGAGAAACTTAAATACAGCCTTCCTCTGGGTAGCACCATTACTGCTGATATGGACAGGTGCCTTGTGCATGAGAAACAACAAAGCTGATGAACAATAGCAAGGGCTGTGAAATTGGCATAAAATGCATATAGAAAGAACCATTTTCTGCTTTTTAACAACACACTGAGGTACCCACATGTGTAAACCAGGGATGTTACACTTGGAAGCAGGTGCCACTTCGGCTCAGCTCCTTGATTACATATTCCAATAAATGTACACAGCTTTATTTGAATGTGTAATCCTATGTGAATGGGAACATTCAAACAAACTCATTCGGTCCATTTATGTAGACGTCTGATGGCTCATTCTAGGAAAATGCATGTACTTTCCCCATTTTGCTTTCTACACCATTAACTGGAAGAAATACAATTTAAAACATTTTGTTAAACTAGTATGAAGGATGGTGGGTTATGTTTTCTTTCTTTGTGGAGCAGTTACACTGAACTGTGATGCGTAGAAATATAGGTACGCATCTCCAACAAAATGAATGTATATTATATACGACCTCAGTAACATTCTACTGCCTAAAATGTCCTAATGTATAGCAATATAGGTTTTTATGTATAAATGGGAAAAAATGGATTGCACTGGAAATAAAGGGAAAAGACATTCTTTCTTGCCTCCCCTGCTGCTTTGATGATTGTGGATTGCAGGGTTTGGATGGGGGAAGATGGAAAGTAGGACTTCATCATTATATAAAGGGTTTTTTTTTAATACTTATAATTGTGCTCCAGGGTCACTAACGTGGGGAGTCCTATAAACCTGAGTTTCCAGAAGGTTAATCTGAGAGCAGTGTGTAAAAAAGAAGGAAGAAAGGAGAGGCTGGGAGGGAAGGCATCTGTCCCTTAAGAGGCTCAGAAAGAGTAACAGGGGCATGGAATGGGATGTGGTAAGGGAGACTGGGTTGTTCAGCAAGGACTGGTCATGGAAGGAAGAACAAGAGGACTGGAAATCTAATGGCTATCATTGCTTCTGCCCTTGCCTAAACCACAGACCCTCATTCCAGTGCATGGATGGACCTAACACACAGGCACCTTTCAGAACTCAAAGTCCTCATGGTCCACCAGGACTTACAATCTTTTCTACTTGGGTCTTCCACACGGTGTGTGGCTTTGTGAAAATCTCCACACTCCTAATAAACATTCTCTGACACCACTTCTCTGGCAAACCCGGGGTCTTGTTCTTTAGTCGGTCTTTCTGAGTTTGGTCAAAGAGAAAATACGAACATGAACGTTTGACGGGAGAGGCAAAAATTATAAACATCTCCCTGCTGCCTGTCTTGTGGGCTTCTCTTGGTTTCTGTCTGGCCCCTTTCAGATAGAAAGATAACACATAAGGTAATTTATTTTGGAGGGATTCTTAGCTCTGGGATTTGAGAGGGGCCAGGATGGGCCCAGGGGACTGACTTGGGCCAGTGGAAGAGTGAAAGGGAAAATATGAATTTGAGCCAAGCTCTCCTCAGAAACAAAGTGTGTGGGGCGCCTGGGTGGCGCAGTCGGTTAAGCGTCGACTTCAGCCAGGTCACGATCTCACGGTCCGGGAGTTCGAGCCCCGCGTCAGGCTCTGGGCTGATGGCTCAGAGCCTGGAGCCTGTTTCCGATTCTGTGTCTCCCTCTCTCTCTGCCCCTCCCCCGTTCATGCTCTGTCTCTCTCTGTCCCAAAAATAAATAAACATTGAAAAAATAAATAAATAAAATAAAAAAATAAAAGAAACAAAGTGTGTGCCTGGCTGCAGCAGTAGGTAGGCTTACCTCTGAGTATGTGCAGTCTGAGGAGACAGGGCCATTATCAACACCAGGAATAGGTGGAAGAAGAGAACCCCACCAGCTGGGAAGCCTCATCTCCCCTCGCATCTGCCCAATGGAATCTAGCTTCCTTTCCCATTATTTTATGGAAACAGCTCTGGTTAATGGGCTCCATCTTCAACTCATGTGGACTCTCTACCTCATGCTGCTTGGCTCTCAGCCATGGCTGCCAGGTGCTCTTGTGTCTCTGCCCTCTGGATGGTGTCTGGCTCACCTCCACTCTCTCTGGCCACTCCTGAGAAGCCTACCTCACCAGTCTTACGCAACTGACTTGCCTTTGTGCCTCTTCTCTTCTGGGTATTTTCTCCATTAGAAATCTCATTTTATCTTATGGCTTCAAACTCCATATTCACCCAGTAGACTCTGAAATCTCTATCTTTTGTTACTGAAATGTCACCTAATCTTCCCTTTCCGGTTGTTTAGGGGTCTCCTAATTTTGGCTGGCTTCTCCAAGTGAGTGCCTCAAAAATGAAACTCACCTACCTCCCTCCCAAACCTATTTTTTCTCCTGAGTTCCCCTACAACACAATTCTCCCAGACACTCCTACTCAAGGTCTAATTGTTATTTACTCATTCAGTGAAAAACAAAAACCCACTCAAGCATCTGTCGTGCACCAGGCACTGGGGACTGGGACAGCTGCTGGGCATCCAGTCTTGGCACAGTCACCTTTAATGCCTTTTTCCTTGATCATGCAACCCATCGCTAGGTCCAACCAACTCATAATATCTTCCAAATCCATCCTGTCCTATGTGTTCCAGATTCTGCTATCCAAACTCCAATCTTTTTTTTTTTTTAACGTTTATTTATTTTTGGGACAGAGAGAGACAGAGCATGAACGGGGGAGGGGCAGAGAGAGAGGGAGACACAGAATTGGAAACAGGCTCCAGGCTCCGAGCCATCAGCCCAGAGCCTGACGCGGGGCTCGAACTCACGGACCGCGAGATCGTGACCTGGCTGAAGTCGGACGCTTAACCGACTGCGCCACCCAGGCGCCCCTCCAAACTCCAATCTTAATGACTTCCAAGATGGATCTTTGCTGTGGCCTCTTAATGGGCTGCTTTCTGTCCTCCATTCTAACTCATTTGACAATCCTGTACCAGATTAATCTCAAAGCACATTTATCACTAATCAGAAGCCAACAGAGAGAGGTAAAAAGACAGGGCCATCTCAACGGGCTGTGTGAGCCTGGGCAAATCACTTAGTTTTCTGACTCTGTTCCTCCCTCTGTAAAATGATTCCTTCCTCATTGGGGTGTTGTCAGGATTAAGAAAATGGTAACACTGTTTAAGCTCTTTATGCATAATATTTCACTAAATCCATGCCACAACACTATGGAGTATATACTATTATTATCTTCCTTTCATAAGTAAAGAAATTGAGGCACAAAGAAAAAATAACTCAACTAAATTCATAGTTCTAGAAAGAAGTAAAGCCAGGATTGTTGTAGACCACTGGATTAAAGCCAGGATTGGGACCCAGACCATTGGATTCTAGAGTACAGGCTTTTCCCAGACACATAGTAGGTACAAAACAAAAGTTTACTCTCATCACCTTCCCAGATACATGAGCTAATTTTTTCCTCTCTGCATTATCTAGACAGAGTTAGGTTTCTAACACTTAGAAATGAAAGAATCTTAATTAATATGACTGCCAAACTCATGGAGTTTTCACCAATTTATCTTTGGTGAATATTAGGGAGGCACAGGATAGTTTCTACATACCAACAAATCCAACATTATATGCAAAACATGTAACTTTTGAATCATCTCTTTCACATATATACAAAGCATTCTGTTTAATGGAACAAACATAGAAAGCTTACCCAAAGCATATTTCTCCTATGTTTTCAAAGCAAACACTCAGATGTTTACTCAAAAACATATAAAACTTCTAATTCTCATATTTGTAGTTTGTGTAGAGTGCACAGGTCAGATTTTGAGCCTCCTTTTATCCTGATTTTGCTAATATCTCACCTAAAGTGTCAACGGTCATTAAGCAAATAAACTAGAATTTACAGGTCGTTCGTTTGTACTTGTTCCTCCATTTCAGGTGGCTTACTCATTTAATCATTAGTCAACTATTTGAGCAGGGCTTTATATTCTATTAGATAATAGGCTGAAGAGCACAGCCACCAGCCCAAGAGTTGCTGACCATGCCTGGGGCATCTTTGCATCACCAAATACATACTCCATTTATTCAGTGTTGTCTATTTCTCTTCCTACCACCCTAACATCAGACTGTACTTTTAGTTCTCAAATCCTCCCCTCTGCAGCTGCAGAAGGGACCCAAGCCTCAGCCCCAGGAATGCTCTCAGTATGTCTTCGTGGCACAGGACTTAGTCTAGGAGCCAGCACCTAGACTTAGCTCAGGTTTACCTTTAACTTTACATCCTCAGGCTTTGCATATACAGAATTTCTCTTTGAAGCATACATTTTGTTAAACAGTTTCAGCTGTGCTTGGTATTTTAAGCACTGAATCCATCACAGGAGAAATGACTGTTGAATCATTTCTCATAGAGTAATTGTCAATAGAGCTAACGAATACTGGACTAGCTTTACAAAAATGTTGTACATAGGGGCACTTGGGTGGCTCAGTCGGTTGAGTGTCCAGCTCTTGATTTTGACTCAGGTCATGATCCCAGAGTCATGGGATCAAGCCCCACATTGGGACCACAGTGAGTGCAGACCTGCTTAAGATTCTATCTCCCTCTCCCTCTGTCCTACCCCCAGTAGTGCACACACTCTCAAAATTGAAAAAAAAAATTTAAATGTTGTACAAAAATAAACCAAGTAAGTGCGTATAATACAAATCAGATAAAACAATACACTTGGCTGTATCTAATTTTATAGGGTCTTTATAGTTCATATTGTGTTTTCAATGCTCAAAACAAAAATCAATCACTCAATTAATTAATTAGATAGATTAAACAAACATAAGTCCTGAAGTTTGTGCATTAATGTATAACCAATGTCGTTATATGTTCTTTGTGGCTCCATAAAGCTGAACTGGATGCACTGTTTGGATTAGAATTATTCTTTGGGCAGGCAGACAGCTTTTCATTTTCATACATTATTTTTGAACTTTTTTCATCTCTCAAGGCAGCCTTGATAAGATTTAAGAGCTCTGTAAATACTTCCAAAGGTTTTTATTGAGCCACAGAGGTGTCCAAGGAACATTCAATCTCAAGTTTAGGGAAAAAAATAAACAGGTAACTCGGGTCCCTTCCATAAAATCTGACAATGAGAGAGTGAATGTGTCAATAAATAAGCCCATCCTCTTTTTTAAGATATCTGCTATTTTTAAATTTACTTAGCTGCTGATAATAAACAAACACATCAGAAGGAGGAAGTATCTGATTGAACAGTTCCGTTAAATCTCCCTTTTTGTCTCATAGGGGACTCAAGCAAATTTTGAAGGGGGGGCGTTTAAGTAATAATACACTGTTTATTAAACATCAAAGTCATTCACTGCTTAAAATCCTTCCCAACAGCTTCTAATAATGTATAGAATAAAATTCAAATCACTTACCCAATAAATTATTGCTGAACACCCCTACCCACACTCACATCCCATTGTGGCCCTCCTTGTGGCCAACCTGTGAACCTTAGAAACTATTATTCTTCCACCTAATCCACCTACAACCAACACAGACAGTGAATGTTCCATGGAAAATTGAAAATCTGAGCAGGTCAATAATGAGTAAGGAAACCGAATCACTAATCAAAAATCTCCCAATAAAGAAAAGCCCAGGACCAGATGGCTTCACTGGTTAATTCTACCAAACATTTAAAGAAGAATTAGTATCAACCCTTCTTGACCTCTCCAAAAAAAAAAAAAAAAAAAAAAAAAAAAAAAAAGGAAAGAGAGAAAAGGAGAGGACACAAACTCATTTTATAAAGCCAGCATTACCCTTATACCAAAAACAAACAAGACCTCTGCAAGAAAAGAAAATTATAGGCTAACATCCTTAATGAACATAGATGCAAAAATTCTAACTAAAATATGAACTGGGGCACCTGGGTGGCTCAGTCAATTGAGCATCGGACTCTTGATTTTGACTCAGGTCCTGATTCTAGGGTCATGGGACCAAGCCCCACATCGGGCTCCATGCTGAGTATGGAGCCTGCTGGAGATTCTCTCTCCCTTTGCCCCTCCCCTGCTCATGCTCCCTCTTTCTCTAAATTAAAAAAATAAAAATTAAAAAATATATACATATAAACTGAATTTAACAACACATTAAAAGGATCATAAACCATGATTAAATGGGGAATCTGTTCCAGGGTTGCAAAGATGGTTCAACATTCACAAATCAATAAATGTGATACATCATAACAGAATGAAAGATAAAAATTTTATAACTATCTCAATAGATACAAAATAACTTAAAATTCAAAACTCTCAATAAATTTGGTATAAAAGGAATTTACTTCAACATAATAATGGCCATATATGACAAGCCCAAAGACAGTATCACTTTCAGTAGTCAAAGCTGAAAGCTTTTGCTGTAAGATCAGGAACAAGACAATGGTGTCCACTCTCACCACATCTATTCAACATAGTATTGGAAGTCCTACCAGAGCAATCAGGAAAGAAAAAGGAATAAAAAGCTTCCAAATCAGTAAGGAAGAAGTAAAATCACCCATTTGCAAATAACATGATCTTATTATATATAGAAAACCCAAAAGACTCCACCAAAAAATAAAACAAAGAAAGAAAGAAAGAAAGAAAGAAAGAAAGAAAGAAAGAAAGAAAGAAAAGAGATATAAACATATAAAAGACATGTTGCTACTATATTTACCATGTCACCGTATCTTAAGGGAAAATCCTGGCAATATGCCATTCCGTCCATTCCAAGGATCTACAGTAGCTGCACTTAATCAGCTGTATCTACTGCAGAGTCAGTTGTTAGGGCTTATACCCAGGCCAGGGATCGGCCTCCTGATTGCCAGTGGGGTGTCAATGCCTTATGGCCTTGAGAGGTAGACCAGCAGCTTTAGGAACTTAACCTGGTTGTGCATGCCATACATGCTGGCAGGGGGAAGCAGCACTGTCAGGCATGAGGAGATAGAATGGGGCAAAATATGCCAGACCAGGACCCCCATGTTCTCCCCTCTTTCAATGGGGTGCGCTCCATTCCAGGTATAGTGCATTTCAACAGGTCTGGCTTTCAGCAGAACAGGATCCCAGTAGAAACTGAGGAGATCCCCCTCACCCAGGGGTACAAAGTAACTCACCTATCCTATGAGATATCCCATGGCAAATTCCAGTAGACAACATCTTTTGGTGTTCTCAGCAGCATAGCACATTCATCCACAGTGAGAGCTGGGGCCCTAGGTGTCTCCCTAGACTTCTATATCTTTATAGTATTGGGTGCTTCAGCAGGGGTCCCCAGTCTGGCATCGGGGACCACAGACCCTACTGCTTGATCATTCAAACGCATTAAAGCCTGTGACAGCACATTAGTACACCTGGCCAAGGTGGTTTTCCCTGTTAATAATTTAATCTGCTGCTTTAATATTCCATTTTTCCTTTCTACAAACCAGTGGTTTATGAGCCAGGACATGGAAAACAGTGAGGATCACCTCAGGCTCTTGCAGGTGAGCCCAAATGTCTTTCCACATAAGCTGATACCACAGGGCTTAATTATGACCATCTGCCCTTTGGCATCCCAGTGTCTAAATTCTAGGTTAATTTCTTTAGAACAACCCACCTGTCGGTCCAAAGGGTTAACGGCTAGAGCTCATGAGTGATCACCAGTGAAACTGCTCTGAGTTCAGCCCAGAGACTGCTTAGCTTGTTCCTGTTTCCATCCAGATGGCATCACTAATGGGTTAAATAGCAACTTGAGTTCCTCTGTGTGTCCCCAACTATACCTGTCTGTATATTAGGCATGAGAGCGAATTTCCCCCATTTCCTCTATAGGCCACAGAGGCCATAACACGAATAACTGGGGGCATTTGAAAGATCTACATATTCTATAGGACCCATTAGCACCCACATTTCTGGAGACAGTGGGCTGTACATGGAAAATTATAAAACTTTGATGAAAAATTGAAGAAAGCAGAAACAAATGAAAGATATCCTATGTTCATGGATCAGAAGAATTAATACCATTGAAACTCCCATATTACCTAAAGCTATCTATAGGCCAATGCAATCTCTATCAAGATTCCAATGGCATTTTCACAGAAGTAGGAAAAAAACAACACTAAAATTTGTATGGAACCACAAAAGATTCCAAACAGCCAAAGCAATCTGAGGAAGTATATAAAGCTAGAGGAATCATACTTCCTGATTCAAATTATATCACAAGGTTACAGCAATCAAAACATTATGGTACTGGCATAAAAAAAGACACATAGGCCAACAGAATAAAGAGCCCAAAAGTAAATCCATGCATATGTGGTCAATTAACTTACAACAAAGAAGGCGAGAATATACAATGGGTAAAAGACAGTCTTTTCCTTAAATGGTGCTGGAAAAACTGAGTAGCTACATGCAGAAAAATGATATTGAATTCATATTTTATACTAGTCACAAAAATTAACTCAAAATAAAGACTTAAATGTTGTACATGAAACTGTAAAACTCCTAGAAGAAAACCAACAGGAAAAGCCCCTAAACATTAGTCTTGACAACATTTTTGGATATTATACCAAAAGCACAAGCATTAAAAATTAAATAAACAAGTGGAACTACATGAAATTAAGAAGCATTTCACAGCAAAGGAAATTGTCAACAAAATCAAATGTGAACCTACAGAACGAGAGAAAATATTTGCAAATCATATATCTGATAAGGGGTTAATGTCCAAAATATATAAAGAATTCACATCACTCAATAGCAGAACCCACAAAAAATCTAATTTAAAAATGGGCGAAGAACTTAAATAGACATTTTTCCAAAGATTTTTTCCAAACACCCACAATGGCCTACAGGTACATGAAAGATGCTCAATATTACTAACATCAGGAAAGTGCAAATCAAAATCAGAATGAGATATTGCCTCATACCTGTTAGGATTCTTATCATAAAAAAAGACAAGTGAAAACAAGTGTTGGTGAGAATGTACAGAAAAGGGAACCTTTGTGTACTGCTGGTAAGAATATAAATTAATATGCCCACTATGGCAAACAGTATGGAGGATCAACCAAATATTGAAAATATAACAACCAGAGTACTTGGCTGACTCGGTCAGTGGAACATCGGACTCTTGATCTCAGGGTCATGAGTTCGAGTCTCACACTGGGTGTAGAGATGGCATAAACAAACCAACAAACTTAAAAACAAATAGAACTACCATATGATCCAGCAAACCCATTCTGGATGTACAACCAAAGGAAACAAAATCAGTACCTCAAAGAGATATCTGCCCCTACATGCTCATTGCAGCATTATTCAAAATAGCCAAGACATGGAAACAACCGAAGTATCCACCAACAGATGAAAGGATAAAGATGTAATATATATATAGATACACATATAGATATAGATATAGATATATAGATATATCACATGAATATGATGTATATGAGATATTATTCAGTCATAACAAAGAAAATCCTGTGATATATGACAACATGGATGGACCTTGAGAGCATTATGCTTAGTGAAATTAAGTCCGACAGAGAAAGACAAATCTTGTATAATACTACTTATTGATGAATCTAAAAAAGTCAAATTCACTCATAGAAACCAAGAGTAAATTGGTGATTGTCAAAGGCTAGAGATGGGAAGATGTTGGCCAAAGCACACAAGCCTTCAATTATAAGATTACTAAGTTCTGGGGATTGTGTAGCATGGTGACCATGGTTAACAGTACTGTATTGTGTACTTGAGAGTTGCTAAGAGTATTTTTACCACCACCCCCCAGCCCACATACAAACAGGTAACAATGAGAGGTGTTGGATGTGTTGACCAACCTTACTGTGGTAATTATTTCACAATACATATGTGTACCAAATCATCACGTTGTACATTTTGAACCTACATAATGTTATTTGTCAGTTATATCTCAATAAAGCCAGAAAGAAAAATCAGGTCGAACATTTACTTATTTATACAGCCTTTCTGGGACCCTTTTCCCACGCAGTGAGAGTTGACTCAGTTCTTCTGTTCCAACCATACTAAGCATATGTTCTAATAATAACACTAATAACATTTTATTACCCTTATTTACCTGTATGCCTATCATCCATTAAGAGATTATAAGCTCTTTGAGGACAGGGACTATTTTATTCATCTTTACTTACACCTTTTGTGACTAAAATACAGCTTTACATAATTAGATTATAAGTGGGAAAAATTAGATTATAAATGGGAAGTGAATAAATAAACTTTGTTTCTCCAATAAAAATTCAAACTGGAAAAAAATTGATCTAGGAAATTTGGCTCAAACTTCTCAAGCATGCTTTAGAAATTCTATTTGAGCTGAAAACAAGGTATAACTTTTTTAAAAACCAAGAGGGAAACAAGAGGTTGTAACATATCCTGAGGTCACTATGCCTACACATGTAATGCCCTTAAAGTCTGAGGCAATGAACACAATAAAAAAAAAAAAAATCTGTTTATTCTCTTGTGAAAAATAACTCTTTACACAGATGACTGATATGTTTTACACGGGAATAACTCCTCACTTTTAAGGAATTTTCCATTTAGTAGGGTGCTCGTTAAAAACTCAGATTCCTAAAGCCCATGCCAAGCAAGCCCTACAGGATCTAAGTCTCTGAGCAGGTGCTACTTTTACAATGTTCCCAGATGTGTCCTGACATCTGACCATGGCTGGCTTCTCTACCCCGGGTTTACTGTTGGGAGGCCCAGGTTCTACTCCGGGGGGCTGGGCTTGTTTTCCCCTCTTTCCTGACAATTCTCAGAACTGGAGATTTTCTCCTCTGATGCAAACCTAATGCCCCAATTATATATGACTTTCTGAACCCCAAATCTTATTATTGCAAAGTACATTTTTGCTTTGAAAATTACTTCAAAAAAAATTAAAAAAAAAAAAAGGGGCGCCTGGGTGGCGCAGTCGGTTGAGCGTCCGACTTCAGCCAGGTCACGATCTCGCGGTCCGGGAGTTCGAGCCCCGCGTCAGGCTCTGGGCTGATGGCTCAGAGCCTGGAGCCTGTTTCCGATGCTGTGTCTCCCTCTCTCTCTGCCCCTCCCCCGTTCATGCTCTGTCTCTCTCTGTCCCAAAAATAAATAAACGTTGAAAAAAAAATTAAAAAAAAAAAAAAGAAAATTACTTCAAAGTGACAGACAACCTAAACATTCACTGGTTTATCTGATTAAGAGACTAAGCCCTTCTGATTTCATCACACCTGTCCTCTTCCCTCTGCACTAGCAGCATCCAATTTGCTTCAGTGCACAGGTCTCTGGGCTTGAATCTGATCAAGCCTAACAGCAGAGCTGCAGAAAATATACATATATGTCATTATGTGGTCATTAATATCAGTAAATGAATCAATATAAGATTTTGTGATAGTAAGTTATATGTGGTACCTATTGGACATATGTGGTACATTTTTTCTTATCAATCAAAGCAATACTATTATGGTTATTTTCAGCAAATTTTAACAGTATAGAGGTTAATTAACAATTAGTGATCCTCACAGATGCCAATTTACCAAGATATTATTTTATTCTCTTAGCAATGGAACTATAAAGCCCTCCAAATCAGACAACAGATTATGTTATGATTTCATTGTTGGTCTCATGAAACTTTTCCAAAAATCTATCAGGTTTTCTGAAGATGTTAGAATTACATCCATTTGAACAACAGAAAGTATATGGGTTTCTATTTATATCTATTATGTTCAAATGTTCAATCAATAGCTTTTTCTGAGATTAGTGCCACAACTGCAAAATAATCCATACCCAATGAAGCCCAACAGAGAGAATTCCTTACATTCTTTTCTTATCAGAGAAGCAGACTCTGCTTTGAAGGTGGGGCTGGGTGTTTTTATCTGCCTTTTCACTAATTTGACTAGGAAACAATGCATAGTTTATTTCCACATATAAATTCACAAAGCTGTAGAACAAAGGAGCCAGAAGGGACTTCAGAAGTCAACCTCCTTGTTCAAGGTCAGTGGCAAAAATGAGACTCTTTCTCCTGTTCCATAAATCCAATTCAGTTGATTTAACATACGTATGTCAGATACCAACTTTGTATAAAGGAAACATCTTTTGAAGCATAATGTTTGTAAAGAACAATTGTCCCAAAATACCTGCCACAAATCTCTTTGATATGACACCGTCTCTTGACAAAGTTTTTGTTAAAACAAAATGTATAACCAGTAGCAATAACATAATCTGAAAAGAGAAATTCTTTGTCCACCCATGACTCATTCATTTGTCCAGTCAATTATCAAGCATATAGCAAGAGTCTTACCATGTCAGGCACAACTAAGTCTAAGGGTAAGTAGATCAACCAGAGATGGTTCTACCCTTGAGGAATTTACTGGCTAGTGGGGAGAGACAGAGATATCAACTAATGGTTAACAAAATACAAATTAGGATCAAGGCAAGGAAATGTTGAAACAGTGGTTTAACATTTAGCCTGAAGGAAGTCAATAAGATAACATTTGTGATGGATTTGGAAGTACACCTGGTCATCTTTCTTTAAGGTATGAGTGCAATTAATGGGGCGCTATCTCGGCTATGCTTGGAGTTACCAACCATCAGGTACTGTAACAGAAAGTTCACTCATTCTGAATCTCTCAGATTCTCTTCTCTTTCATACATCAAAACAGCAGTGGGTTTCAGTTTTGCCCTAACCCAGTTTGCTAAGTGGAGATTTAAAACCTGGTATCAGCAGGCTGTGTTGGAAGCATGGTACTGGGGGCTCAGAAGTCATACTCAAGGAGTATGGCAGCATCTATTCACAGCTGTTAAAGATTCTGAAGATGGAAGAGCACACTCCCCAGCATTATGCTCAGAGAAGGGGCCAGGACTCTGAGGATCAATGCTCTGTCATTTCCTCACCTATGCATATTCGTAAGGCATAAGGCAGTCCCAGAGTGGTGAGGTCAAGTCAGGTTTTTAGAGACTGCCTGTCACCTCAAGGGTTAGTGATTATGGAGTTCTGGCTGTGAGAGGAACCTTTTTAGGAATAATGGCAAGAACTGAACAGAAGACTGTAGGGGGCTGTGCTCCTGCAGAGGAAACTTTTCCCAAAGGCCCTATGAGGACAGCTATAGGGTTCAGTTGAGAGGATGTCTTGCTCTAATGGGCCCAGTTTTCAAGGCTTCCCTGAGCCAGTTTTCAGTTCACCAGCCCAGTTGCTTACAGGAGAGCTAGCTAGCTGCATTAGGACTAGTTCCAGGGTTTGCCACATCACACGAACAGAGCCCTCTCATTGCTTCTTGCCACAACTCAGAACTATTTCTGATCCCATGTCTCACCATGACAATAAGAGTTGTCACCTTCTCCAATACCATTATGCACCAGAAATGAAATCATAATTCAACCTTTCTTCCTGAAATACACACAGATTCCTTTATGCAAATTTATCGAATCATTTTCAAGAACACTCAGATGCCATCACTAAGAGAAACTGGTTTCCATAAATCAAATGAAAGTCTCTATTCACCTTTTCTGCAGACCTCCTTAACACAACTTCTATCTCTAAGCAGCACAACACAATGGTTGAAAGTACAGCCTTAGAGCCATATTCCTTGAGTTTACAACATCCTGGCTCCACCACTTATTACCCATATAAATTTAAATGTCCTGTGTCAACTCATTTGGAAAATAGATGTTACAACAGCTCCTGCTTCATGGGGTTGTTATGGTACCTACAAAATAAAGCATTTAGATCAGAGTCAGCATAATATAACTGCTAGTGATTATTATTATTTTAGTAAGAGCAACTAGAAGCTGTTTTCATAAGAGAGGGAAAACTGTCTGATAGGATGCTGTATTACAAAAAAGATTAAAAAATTGAAAAACAACATTCAAGACATCTCAGAGGAAAGAGTTAATATAAAGATACGAATGTATTTGAACTTCCAACATGTATTTATTGAAGCCCTGTTTAAAAAAAAACAGGGATACAGTCATTCACAAACAGACCACAATCTCTGCCCTCATGGAGCTAATACTTAATGGGGGGATTGGGGAACAGATAATTTACCAAAAACATAAGCAAAAGGATATAATATATGAGTTCAGGATGAGTACTTTGGAAAAAAATAAATGGGTATGATAATTCAAAGTTAGGAAAGAAGGTGTAATTTAGTTAGGGTGGTTGGGAAAGCCTTATTGACAAGATAGCATTTGCTCTAGGACCAGAAAGAGGGAAGGCTTCAATCCATGTGTATAGCTGAGGAAATACTTTCCAAGTATCTTGCAAAGTTTCTGAGATAAAAACTTGGTGCATTTGAAAAACAGCAAGGAGGTCAATACAGGTTTTGAATATAATGTGTTTGAGATGTTTGTTAGACAAACAACAGAGGGCTTCAAGTAGGGAAATAGGAGACAGGAGTTCTGGGGGAGGTCTGGGCTGGTGATTTAAATTTGAGGATCATCAGGGGAAAAGGTATTTAGGAGAGTGATAACAGTCAAAAGAAGAGATGTGAGGATTGAGACGTGGAGCCTCCAATATTTAGGGTTTGGGGAGACAACAGGAATCAGCAAAGAAAACACTGAGGAATAAGGGACTTGATCGATGTGATATATTACAAGTCAAGTGATAAGCTGTATCAAGGAGAGTGTCTTAGTTCTGATTAATATAACAGAATACCACACATGGGTGGCTTATAAACAATACAAACTTATTTCTCAAAGTTCTGGAGTCTGGAAGTCCAAGATCAAGGAGCATCATGGTCAGGTTCTGGTGAGAGCTCTCTTCTGGGGTGCAGATTTCTCTTTGTATTCTCATGTGGCAGAAGCAGAGAAAGGAGGCAGGCTCTTTCATGACCCATTACAAGGGTACTAATCCCATCCCTCAGGACATCATCTTCATGACCACATCTAATCCTAATTACTTCCCGAATGTCCCACCTCCTAATACCATCTTATTGGGGAGTAGAGTTTTAACATATAAATTTAGGGTAGGACATAAACATTCAGTCCCTAACAGTGAACATTTGCATTGATCTAAACATCATTGATTGGTCAAGTAAGATGAAGACTAAGAATAAATAATGAAGTCTAATATTGCCCAAAAGACTTAGCAATATGGAGGTTTTTGATGACCTTGAAAAAAGGAGGCCTGCTTTGAGTAGCTTCTAGAGGTCATGGATCAGAGAAACTAGAAATAATGAATGTATCCCCAGTTTCGGCAGAAAACGGAACAGAAACATGGAATGGTATCTAAGAATGAGGAATGGGATCAAGAGAGGTATATTTTTCTTAGGGGAAAAGCAATAACATGTGTATATGCTTTGGGGGATGATGCAGTCAAGAGGGGGAAATTGACATGCCAAGGAGGTGAGAGTCGCCAACATCCTAAGGAAGGGGGAAGGAACTGAATCTAGTGAATCTAATGGGACCTAATGTAAGGCTGGGGGAGCTGGCTTCAGGCAGGAGCATGGACAATTCCTCTCTAGGAGCAGCAAGATATATCTGCTAACTAATTCTGCTTTTTGTGCAATAGGGAACAAAGGAATCTGCTGAGTTGAAGAATCAAGACTGATGTATTAGAGACTTGAGGAGTGAAGGAAAGCTATGGAGCAGTCATGTAGGGGAGTGGACCAGAGAAATACAGTAGGATGGCAGGCTGGCACTACTACCCATTTAATATTAGCACTTAGGGATTTCAATGAGACCAAGCAGCTGGAAAAGGTGGGGAAGGAAGAGGCAGAGAGTGAAGAGTCAGAGGGTTTGGTGAACAGTATAAAAACTCTGGTAAGGATTTTATACTCCAACCTACAAGATAAAGGGAAGCTAATCCTGTTTGTCAAGCAGGGCAGTGGCATAATTTAACGTGGCTTATTAGAGAGAAAATTCTGGTCGGTAAGAACATGATGGGCTAAAAGTTTTTAGTGGAGACATGGGCTTTGTGGTATCTAAAACTCCTTCTTACAACCAAGAAAATATATAGTTTGCTCTGTAAAACTAACCCAGTAAATAAAAGATTTCCCAACAGAATATTGTTGAAAACTCCAAATCAGTCATGAGTCCCCACTAAGCTTTGTAACTAAGTGGCTTTCTTAATTTTCCTAGTTTCGCATAAATATAGACCGTGTGCTCTGACCCAAATCTGCTCTTGCCCTGCCTCAAGGTTAGCAGAAAGAAAATATTCTCCTATGACTTGGCTTGTTAAAAAGAAAAGAGCAAAGAAAATTCATTTGAGATAAACCAACTATTTCTCATGATGGAAAATCTGCATGATTATTTTGGACAAAATGTATTGCATTTATTTCTGGCTGACTTTGCCTAAATTAGTGAAGCCTTTTAAATGACCAAATACTGCACATTTCACTTACTCACATACACATGCTCATGTACACACACACACACACACACACACATACAGCATGAAAGTGAATAGGATATAACATAAATCCACTAAGGACATAAAAGTTTAATTTTCCTGTAAAATATAAAATAACTGCTTTGGGAACAGTTTTCCATTTGATAACTTCGCAAGCAAATTTATGTTGACGTCTATTTATTAACCGTTTTTAGAAATACTATTTTTAATGACAACTCTAAATACAAACATGATTATGGTTCAGAAAGAGGGAAACATTTTTTTTTCTCTTTGGTGAATTAATCATGCCGAAAACTGAAAGGATATCAGTTTTGCAAAAGACAGTTCCAAGAGACAACATTGTTGATATCTGAACCATCGTTTCAGTGAAAGTAGAGTCAGTAAGTCTGTATCCTTGACTCAAAATCATGTACCATTTTTGGAGGGAACCCCAGAAACTCTCCTCCAACATGATTGTCATCCATTAAGATTGTTATCTTAATCCTGAATACCCAAATAAAAGATACCACACATTAATTCTTTGATCATTAAAGAAAATAGGTCTACAAGAATGATATATACCAAACTTTACTAGCTAAGATAGTATGCTTATGTCTTCCAAGTTACTTGAAGATTAATGCTTTCATTCAACTTAATGGTCAATATGATATATGATGGGTTCCTAGGGAAAGAACAGTAATTTATGCTTGGAGATTCAGGCTATTTCTTTGTTTTAGTCACCAGTCATTATAAGTATGTTACTGTCTACAAAATTATTCTAGAACTATTTTTTTTATGTTTTATATATTTGAGAGAGAGAGAGAGAGAGAGAGAGAGAGAGAGACAGCATGAGCGGGGGAGGGGCAGAAAGAGGGAGACAAAAAATCTGAAGCTAGCCCCAGGCTCCCAGCTGTCAGCACAGAGGCCAACATGGGGCTTGAACTCACAAACAGTGAGATCATGACCAGAGCCAAAGTCAGACGCTTAACCGACTGAGCCACCCAGATGCCCCTAGACCTATTTAAATTCACAAATTAATATCAGACTGCAAAAGTATTGATGACTATGTAAGCCTTTAGCTCATTCACAAGGTACATTTATTTTAAACAAAATTTATTTCTATAAAATGCTCTAGACTTCTGTTTTTAGGAGCTACACAGACATAGAAGCAGAGAACCAATAGTTTCCTCATATACAACTTAAGAGCCATCTCTACACCCCTGATGCCAATTTAAAACAACAATTACATGAGCTGAGGGCACCCATAAGCTCAGGGCAATGGTTTAGAAATGCCAAATGAAACCAGAGCTCAACAAGTGTAAGTGTTCACACCATGACCTATAGTATTTCCATCTACATGTCCAAATGACAACTATTAACAGCTACTTTCCTGTCAATTTAATGACTGCACAACTTGCATGAATGCAAATACAACATACTTTTTATTTTTTATTTTTTTTAATTTTTTTTTCAACGTTTATTTATTTTTGGGACAGAGAGAGACAGAGCATGAACGGGGGAAGGGCAGAGAGAGAGGGAGACACAGAATCGGAAACAGGCTCCAGGTTCTGAGCCATTAGCCCAGAGCCTGACGCGGGGCTCGAACTCACAGACCGCGAGATCGTGACCTGGCTGAAGTCGGACGCTTAACCGATTGCGCCACCCAGGCGCCCCACTACATACTTTTTAAAGCACAGCTCATTCTAAAATATAAAATCTATGGAGAAAAATTCTAATTTCCATTTTAAACAATCAGCTGCACTCAAAGAGACAACGATATTCTCCTAACTATAAGTAACTGATTTTCAAAGTCTATGACGGTTTTTCACCAATAGAGCTCAGGCATGTTATCAAGAACACATGGTAAAGTCTTACAACAAAGGCAATGACCTTTTTCTCTATATTTTAGGATAAAATAACAGCTATTACCTTGACATTATGAATTCATTGTATAATTCCAACCTCTTAAAAAGGAAACAAACTCTCTTCGTATTCTTAGTGACTAAATTTTGCAAAGGGAAAAATCCATTTAGATAATCCTTAAGGATAACAGAAATTGCAGCAGTAAAAAAAAAAAAAAAAGGGGATATGACATTCAAATTCAAACTGTGGGTATAATTACTCAAATTCTAAATGTAATCCTATTTCCTGAAATGTGACACCAGCTTTACAGGTACCATTGCTTATGATATGTCAGGCTGAGTATGGCTTTTCCCCATTCATCTTGGGGACAGTGTGGTAGAAGAAAGAAAGTGAGCCCATGAGGACGAAGTTATCAAAATGACAGCACTTATTAGTACTGTGATCTCAGAAACATGACCTTGTCTCTTTTGAGCCTCAGATTGTAGATTTTCGAAATGAGAGTAATCATACAGATTGTAGATTTTCGAAACGAGAGTAAGCATACTTACCTCACCTGGAGGTTATGATGTGCATGCTAAGGATGTAATTCCAGTGCCAGCCAGGAACTTGGAGTATAGAGGTAGAGGGAAGAGGCAAGCCTATACAAATAAATAAACAGTTATAACTTGGACTAAGGGCAAACTGGGATTAGCACTGGGTGAGCAAATAATGGGGGTAAGGGCATACAGAAAAAAAAAAAAAACCATGTGAGTAGAGACTAGGTACTACAGACAGAAAGCTGTTATGGAATGGATTTGCCCCCAAAGTCCATACATTGAAGTCCTAACTACCCACGTGACTGTACTTGGCTACCAAATCTTGAAAGGTAAAGTGGAGGTTGAATGAGCTCATTTGGAGGGAGGGACCCTAATCTGATTACTGGTGTCCCATAAGAAGAGAGTGGACACCTACATACACAGAAGGAAGACTACGTCAAGACAGTGGGAAGGAGGTCATCCACCAGCCACGGAGAGAGGAGACCCACCCTGCCCACACCTTAATCTAAAGTGTGAGAAAATAAATAAATCAATTTCTGTTGCTTAAGCCACCCAGTCTGTGGTACTCTGTGATGGCGGACCCAGCAAACTAATACAAAATCCCAACACTTACTCAGCAAATGGTGTCTGAGCCTCTGTAGGAGTTAGACACTGTTGTAGAGGCATAAGGAAACAGCCCTAAACAAAGCTAGATTGGTATTTGGACCCCATAGAGCTGACATTCTGGCAGGGACTGCAGTAGGCAACAGACAGCAAGGAAGTAAGAAACACAGATGATGCCCACGGCCAGGAAGAAAAAGAATGCGGGGAAGGGAGATCAGGTGTTTGGGTTGGAGAAGGAGCAGTATTGTTTTAGATAGAGAGCTAGCAGAGGCCCCACTGAGCAGGTGACGTCAGAGCAAAGATATGACAGAAATGAGGAGTATGCCATCTGGGCACATGGGAGAACATTCCGGACAGAGAGAGGCAAAGCCAGCGCAAAGGCCTGAAGCAGGAGTGTGTGCCTGACATGCTCAGGGAGCAGGGAGGGGGCCGGTGTGGCCGCAGCCCAGTAAACAAGGGGAGGGGAAGAGGAGAAGCCTTCAGGGAGGTAGCAGAGGCTGGGGAGGGTAGCACCTGAGTGGTGGGCAGACGGAGTCAGGCGTCTGGAGACAGGAAGAGCTGGGGGCAGAGCTTAAAGACTTGGAGGCCCCAGCTGCTTGTAGATAGAAGCCTGAGGCTGGCTGCGATCGCCCCAGAGTAAGGTCAGGCGGAAAGCTGATGGGAGGTGGGAAGAAGATGAGGACAGACCAACACAGACACTGGTGAGCAGCGGCCCGGGCGGTGGGAGGAGGAAGGAAGGAATTTTTAAAGAAAGGGAGTAATTACGTGTGTCTGTAAAATGGTGCCACGTAGTCCGCAAAGTGGGGGTTGAGACTTCACCGTGAGCTTCAGCGAGGTGAGTGTGGTTCCTTAATGAGATGAGAACTACAGCCGAGTGGGAGAGGAAGCCGGCTCAGACTCAGCTGTCTCTGTCTTCTCTCAGAGACAAGGAGGGAAGATCTGAAGGCGCCAGCACGTGCAACGCCAGGACATAGGAAGACAAACAGGTGGTGGTGGATGGGAAGTGATTGCTCCCCGTGGGCCGGGAGAAACAGCCGCAGGTGCACAGGATGGCCGTCCCGAGGAAACCCCCAGGTGTGCAGGAGAGAGTGAAACGGCGCAGGAGCCGCGTGAGCGAGATGGCTTCCTCCCTTAGGAACACGGCTCAACTGTGGCAACGGGACACCAGCCAGGGCCGTGGGGACAGATGTAGCAAGGTGGGCGGCTGTGAGGTTGCTGGGACTGTGTGTGATTGGCAAACACGGTGAAGATGCCCTACGTTCTCTCTGCCTGTAGGACGGGATCACGGCCGGGATTTCAAAAGTGATGCACATGAGAAACAGAGCATCGGGCCCTCCACAGGGCCCCCCGTGTTGTCCTCTTAGAGCAGACATTCCCACCTCCTTCTTGCCCCCGTCATCTTCATGATGCCTGGCAATCCCTCATCTGCTCTCCATTTCTATGATTTTGTCGCCTCGAGAGTATTACACAAGTGGAATCGAAAAGCGTGTGACCCTTTCAGGATTCGCTTTCTCCCCTCTGGGCATAATTCCCTGGAGAGTCGGTCCTGCTGCAGTGTCTATCAGCAGTGCATGCCCTGGCACTGCTCACCGGTGAGCACCCCACCGCACGGGGCTACCATGGTTTGGCTGTCTCCTTATGGAAGGACACGTTGTACTAGGCTGGACAATGGCCCTCAAAGAAATCAAGTCCTGATACCTGGGATCTAACTCCCATCAATGGGATGTAGTTAAGGATCTTGAGTCCTGGGTTGTCTGAGTGAGCCCTACATGGAATCACGAGCATCCTAAGAAAGACAAAGGGAGACTTGACAAAAGAGGAGGCACTGTGTCCATGGAGACAGACTGGGGTGATGTGGACACAAGCCAAGGGAGGTTGGTGGTCACCGGGAGCTACCAGAGGGAAGGGATACACTGTCCCCTGGAGCCCTGGGGTCTCCAGAGGGAGTACAGCCCTGCTGACACCTTAGTCTCAGCCCAGTGAAGAGAATTTTGGGTTCCTGGCCTCCAGAACTGTGAGAGAACACGATTTTGTTCTCATAAGCCACCAACTTTGTGGTAAACGAGCAGGTGTGCACACAACAGGTCCCCATTTCCATCTCCCTCGGACCTTGGAGTCTTCCTTCCCTGAGAAAGTCAGGGAAGCTCTGGCATTTCAACCTAGTTGACTGAAGGCAGCCATTGAGTCATTATTACGACCGTTCCCAGTTGTCAAGGCAACACGTTAAATCACATTTCCTGCAGGAGGAACCCTGTACCATGTCTGGCCTATCATATGTCACCCTCCTTGGTTTAATACTCTTTGAATCCACGCCCATCCCCAGTCTCCTACCAGTGCGAAGTGGTAATGCCCTGCCACTCCCTGCATGAGCACCTGATCCTGTGTGGACCTGATCCCGTACCCCCATTTGGAGTACGCCGGCATCCCGTTATCTTCCAGGAAGTAAACACGGATGGTAGACGTGGAGCCTGAAGATCACTGCTCTCTGTCACGACGGTATTGTCTTAGGTGAAGCCATTGAAACCTTTTCTCGAGGGGTCCTGGGGGTGGGGTAAGACTATTTCCCTCGGACGGGGTGGGGGTGGGGGGTGGAAGGAGCTGCTTATCTTGGCAACAAAATACAAGATATTCCCCTTATGAGGCCACAGATTTTCTGATGTTTCGCCCTTGCTTTCAATCTCTGCTACTTCCTGTGTATACCTCACATACCCAAAACTGACCCCGAACAATCTCTGTAACTGTCCCCCATGGCCACAGTCACGATTCCACGCGCTATCCTCCGGCATGCTGTCCTCCATCACTCTGTACCAGCACTGGTGGTAACGTGAGCACGTGTGAAATCGCCTCTTGCTTCCAACGACCAGTATCCACTCCTGCCCACAAGGAAGTTATTTGTATGTCCACCAGAGAGCAGAGCAGTCCAGTCCCAGAGTCCCATCGTGAGGCAGTTTCCTGAGGCCACTCCAGGTACAAACTACCACTTGTGCAGGACTGCGACAGGAGACAGACCGCACACCCAAAAGCAGTGAGTGGACAGCGCTGCAAGGGTACGGGAGCCTCCAGGAGACGGCGGAGAGGGCAAAGCGGCCATGCTAAGCAAAGGCAAGATGTTTCCACTAAGAAGAAGAAGAAAGGAAAAGTGGTTCCTGACCCCATAAGATTTATCTAGAGACGAGGGTCGTGTGGGGAGATGTGATACAGAGGAACACGACTACAGAACCCCCCGTTATCCACGGGGATATGTCCGGAGACCCCAGGTGGGTGCCTGAAACCACAGACAGTACAAATACTACAGGACCCATGAAGGGGTGCAGGCAGCTCACCCCTACGTGGCCCAGGAAGGGATACTGGCGGCACACCTCCGCAACACCCATGAAGGAGTGCAAGTTGCTGATGAAGGGGGGCAAGCGGCACACCCGCAAATCTCCAATGAAGGGTTGTAAGACGCCCATGCGTGTTTGCAGGCAGCACACCCCACAACGCCAATGCAAGGGTACAGGACACCGATGTGGGGGTGCAGGTGGTTCACACCTACTTGGCCCATAAAGGGGTGCTGGCGGCACACGCCTACATGGCCCATGAAGGGGTGCAGACAGCTCGCCCCTACGTGGACCAAGAAGGGGTGCTGGCGGCACATCCCTACATAGTCCATGAAGGGGAGCAGGCGGCTCGCCCCTATATGGCCCATGAAGGGGCACAGGTGTGATGCCCCTACATGGCTGAAGAAGGGGCACAGGTGTGACATATCTAAATGGCCGATGAAGGGGCACAGAAGGGGTGCAAGCATGACACCCCTCCAACACCGATGGGGGGTGCAAGTGTGACACCCCTGCATCGCCAATGTAGGTGTCTCGAGGCTGTCCTAGAAGGGTGAAAAATATGACTTGTGTACTGAGGGTGGCTGTTAGGGATGCGGTGATGAACATTCATAGTAGGGCTCAGGCATTGGTATATGACCTTAAGATCTGAATACCAGAAATAGACAACCAACTCCTTAGTTATGACCAGGTGAATTTCACAATAGAAGCAATAATGTTAGTATGTGCAACAAGAAATATTTGTCCTTGCGTAAACTTCTATCAGAGCAGATGACTACGGATAGTTAACAATAAGATAAAAAATAACCTAACTGTAAAGTCACTATCAAACCAATTGTTGACCCAACACGGATAGGCAATCAAGGAAAGATGAAAAGAAGTAAAAGTAACTCAGTGAACACAAACCCCACCTGTTTACCAATAAAATTGCCTCTAGCATTTCTAGTATTAGAGGCCCTGCCTGCCCAGGGACATTCATGAAACTGCCGTGGTATCCTGACCGTGCAAAGGTAACATAATCACTTATTTCCTAAATAGTGACTCACATGAACGGCCATACGAGGGTTTTACGGTCTCTTACAATTGGTAAAATCGACCTTCCTATGAAGAGGCGGGAATAGGACAAGAGACAAGAAGGCCTATGGAGGTGCTTTAAAATGCTTTTAGCTTCATTTTTTTGAGAAAGAGCTTCATTCTTTTTTGAGAGAAAGAATACAAGTAGGGAAGGGGCAGAGAGAGACACACACACACAGTATCTGAAGCAGGCTCCAGGTTCAGAGCCGTCAGCACAGAGGCTGACCCAGGGATGGAACCCACAAACCATGAGACCATGACTTGAGCGGAAGTGAGACGCTTAACCCACTGAGCAACCTACACACCACAGAAAAAAAGTCTGACCTAAAAGGAACATCACCGCTACATCGCCTGATGAAGGGAGGCAGAGGGGGTGCATGCGTTACCCCCTCCCCCGTCGAGGTGGGGCTGAGTGCATGAGTGACACCACTCCCTCCCCGAGGCAACGACACAACGGAGAACACCTCCTTCGTCAAGGAGGGGCACATGCATGAACCCCCTCTTGTGCAAAAGAGGGGGTGCACTAATGCCCGAAAAACTTTCGTGCCCCAGGGGAGGAAGCATGACCTAGGTCTTACCCTATGCATGATGGTAATGCTAACCCTAACACTTACCTTAAGAGACAGGTGTTTCTTCAGCTGTGAAAGTGAAAAGAACATTCATGAAACATCACATTTCATAGTGACATCATTACTCCCACCCAGAGGTGTGGCGCTGTGCAAGGGTGACCCTCTCACACCCCAAAGGATGGCGAGGTGAAAGCCTGAACCACCGCCTGAGCCAAGTGGGGCGGGGCGCATTTGCAAAGGTCCTCCGTGGCGGAGGAGGTGCTCTGCGTGTGCGTAAACACCCTTCCGCACTCACTCCGCAGAGGAGTGAGGCGCATGCACTAACGGCCTCCCTTGCTGAGGGTGGATTGTACGCACGCGTGAACACCCTGCCGCCACGAAGGGGCTCTCTGTGCATGCGTGAACACCCTCCCTGGCTGACGGGGGTTAGGTGCATACGCAGAGGACCTACCTCAACAAGCGGGGTGTGCACATGTGTGAACACCATTCCGCCAGGAAGGGGCGCTGTCCGCATGCGTGAACACCCTCCCTGGCTGAAGGGGGGGGGGGGTGTGCACATGCGCAGACTCCCTACCTTGACAGGTGCGGGTTGAGCACACGTGTGAACACCCTTCCGCCACGAGGGGGCGCTGTGCTAATGCGTGAACACCCGCCCACCACGAGGGTGTCTCTCTAGATGAGTGAAAGACTCCCTCGCCTAGGGGGGCGGGGCGTATGCAGGAACCAGCTTCCCCGCTGAGGGGGATTGAGCACATTGAAGAACACCCTTTCGCCACGAAGGGCAGCTGTGCGCGTATGTGAACACCCTCCCGCCATGAGGGGGCACTGTGGGCATGTGTGAATACCTTCCAAGCTCAGGCTCGCAGCACATATGCGCAAACACTCTCCCTTGCTTTGGGGATTTGTGCGCTTTCGTGAACATACTACAGACACCAGGTAGCTCTGCACGTGCGCCACACCCTCGCACTGATGGGTGCAGGGCACATAGCTCCATACCATCCCTCTCCCAAGAGGACAGAGCATATGTGTAAATAATCTCTCACGGTGATGGGGCAAGGCGCATAGTTCAACATCCTCCTGTGCCAAAGTGGAATCAGGAGAATGACTGAACATACTCCCTTACCAAAGGGGGAAGCGCTAATGCTTGAAAACCTCCCATGCCCAGGGGGCAGGTGGCTTGACCTAACCCTTACCCTACCCCTGACAGTAATGTAACCTTAAACCTTACCTTAAAAGATTCGTGTTTCTTCAGCTGTGAAAGTAAAAAGAACGTTTCATGAAAAATCACATTTCATAGTGACATCACTTTTCCCTCCCCGAGCGGTGGCGCTCTGCATGGGAGAGCCACTCACGCACCAATGGGGGGCGAGTCAGAAGCCTGAAACTGCCTGGGCCAAATGGTGTGGGCCGCGTTTCCAAACATCCTCTTTCACCCAGAGGTTGTTCCGGGCATGTGTGAACTCCCTTCTGCGCCGAAGGGTGTGGGGTGCATGCACGAACAACCTCCCTGGCTGAGGTTGAAGGGAGGTTGTACGCATGCGCAAACGCTCTACCTTGCCAAGCGGGGAAGTGCGCATGCGTGAACACCCTTCCACCACGAGGGGGAGCTGTGTACATAGGCGAATGCACTTCCGCCACAAAGGGGCACTGTGCGCATGCGCGAACGGCCTCTCTGCCTGAAGCGGGTGTGCACACGCGCACACATCCTCCCTGCCTGAGGCTGGGTGTGTGCATTCACAGATGGACTACCTCGGCCAGCGTGGTTTGTCTGCACGAAGCCCTTCCGACAAGAGGGGGCGCTATACACATGAACAAAAGCCTTCAGGCACAAGGGGACGCTGTGCACTTGCGAGAACACCCATCCGACACAAGGATGCCCTGTGCGTAGGCACGAACGCCCTTCCGCCACGAAGGGACTCTCTGAGCATGCGCGAACGGCCTCCTTTCTGTGAGGGGGGTGTGCGCATGTGCAGCCGGCCTACCTCGCCTAGCATCTTTTTGCGCATGCGCGAACCTTCCACCACGAGGGAGCACTGTGCGCATGGGCGAACACTATTTGGCCACGAGGAGGCGCTGTGCGCATGCGTGAACGCTATTTCGCCATCAGGGGGCGCTATGCACATGCGCGAAAGCCTTCTGCCACGAGAGGGCGCTGTGCGCCTGCGGGAACACAGGTCTGACATGAGGGGGCGCTGTGCGCATGCGCGAACTCTATTTCTCCATCAGGGGGCGCTATGCACATGCGAGAAAGCCTTCCGCCCCGAGTGGGGGGCGTTGGGCATGTGCGAACACCCTCCTTGGATGAGGTGGGGCTGTACACATGCACAGATGCCCTACTTCGCCTAGAGGGGTTGTGTACATGTATGAACACACTTCTGCCACCATGGGGTGCTTTCACATGCGTGAGCACCATTCCGCCACGAGGGGGCGCTTTGAGCATGTGCAAATGCCCTCCCTGTCTGAGGTGGTGTTGCACACATGTGGAGACGCCCTACCTCTCCAAGCGGGGGGTTGTGCGCATGCTTGAACACACTCCTGCCAGGAGGGGGCTGTCCAGATGGGTGAATACCTACTGCGCATAGGCAGGCATGGAATATGTGCGAACGGGCTGTCTCGCTGAGGGGATTTTTCGCATTCATGAAAACCGTTCCGCCATGAGGAGGTGGTGTGCACTCGTGCGAACATCCTCCCTGGCTAAGGGCTGGTTGTGCGCATGCATGAACTCTCTCCCGCTATGGGATGTCAGGCACATGCGCAGTCACCCTCCCTGGCTGAGGTGGGGTTGTGCACATGCACAGATGCCCTACTTTGCTGAGGGGGTTGTGGGCATGTGTGAACACTCTTCTCCACCATGGGGCCGTGTTCATGTGCGTGAACACCAGTCGGCCACAAGAGGGCACTTTGCGCATGAGTGAACACCCTCCCGCTCCAAGGAGACCTAGTAGGGCACATGCGGAAACACCCTCCCTGGCTGAGTGGGGGTGTGTGCATGCGCAGGAGCCTTACCTCCCGGAGCGGGGATTGTGCGCATGCGTGAATCCCTCACACCACGAGGGGAACTGTCCAGATTCGCGAACACCTCCTGTGCCTAGGCGGATGGGGCATATGCACTAACGCACTCCTCGCTGAAGTGAATTTTGTGCATTTGTGAGCACCGTTCCACCATGAGGGGGCCTGTGCGCATGCATGAACACCCACCATCAGGGGCGCTGTGCGCATTCATGAAAACTCTCCCGCGCCAAGGGTAGTGGGGCGCATGCCCGCAAGCGCCTCAGGCTGAGTGGGGGTTGTGCGCATGCGCAAATACCCTACTTCCCTGAGCAGGGTTGTGGGCATGTGTGAAGACACTTGCACCACCATGGGGCGCTGTTCGCATGCGTGAAATCCATTCCGCCACGAGGGGCCACTATGCACATGCGCGAATGCCCTCATGGCTGGGGGTGGGGTGGGTGCACACATGCGCAGACGCCATACCTCTCCAAGCAGCATGTGTGAATGGCTGACCGCCAAGAGGGGGTGCTGTCCGGGTGCGTGAACGCCTCCCGCGCCTATGGGGGTAGGGCGTATGCACGAAAGCACGCCCTCGCTGACGGGGATTTGTGCATTTGCGTATACACTTCCACCAGGAGGTGACACTGTGCGCATGTGTGAACACCCTTCCGCCACAAGGGGGCGCTGTGCACATACGCAAACTTCCTCCCTGGCTGGGGGGGGGGGGTGGTAGTGCGCATGCGCACATTCCCTACCTGGCCCAGTGGAGTTGTGCGCATGTTTGAACACCCTTCCGCTACGAGGGGGAGCTGTGCACATGCACGAACTTCCTCCCTGGCTGACTGGGGTGGGGGTTGTGCGCATGAGCCGACACCCTACCTGATGAGCGGGGTTTGTGCACATGCAGGAAAACCCTCTAGCCAGGAAGGGGGGCTGTCTGCATGGGTGAATGCCTCCAGCACCTACGCGTATGAAGTGCATGCCTGAACCCGCTCCCTCGCTGAGGGGGATTGTGCGCATGTGTGAACACCCTCCTGCCACGAGGGAGGCTGTCCGAATGCGTGAACACTTCCCGCGCCTAGGCAGATGTGGTGTATACACGAAGCACTCCCTCGGTGAACTGGATTTTGCGCATTCGTGAGCACCCTTCCACCGCGAGGGGGCCTGTGTGCACATGTGAAAACACTTCCATCACAAGGGGGTGCTGTGCGCATGCGTGAACACTTCTGCCAGGAGGGGGCGCTGTGTTCGTGTGAGAACGCCCTCCTTGGCTGGGGGAGGGAGGGGGGTTGTGCGCATGCTTGAACATCCTCCCACCAGGAGGTGGAGCTGTCTGTATGCGTGACCGCCTCCCTCACCTAGGAGGGTGTGGTGGATACATGAACAGTCTCCCCTGCTGAGTGGGGTTGTTTGCACTCGTGAACACCCTCCTGCCACGAAGGGTGACTGTGCACATGTGTGAACACCCACTGGCACCGGGGGGTGTGGGTCATATACACCTATACCTTCCCTCCTGGAGGGGGGGGGCAGAGCACCTGCATGAATACTTTCCTGCGGTGAGGGTCGAGGCATATAGCTCAACACCCTCATGTGCCAAAGTGGTGCCGGGTGCATGGGTGAACACTCCTGTACCAAAGGTGGGCGGGCTAATGCTTGAAAACCTCCCATGCCCAGAGGGAGGTGGCTTGACCTAACCCTTACCTGAAGAGATGCGTGTTTCTTCAGCTGTGAAAGTGAAAAGAATGTTTCATGAAACATCACATTTAATAGTGACATCACTACTCCCTCCCTGAGGGGTGGCGTTGTGCATGGGTGACCCTCTCACGCTTGAAGGGCTGGGGGTTGGGGGGGAGAGAGGTGGAAGCCTGAACCACGTCCTGAGCCAAGTGGGGTGGGACCCATGGTAGAACACCCTCCCTTGCCAAGGAGGTGTGGTGCCCATTCGTGAACCCCCGCCCAGCCGAGGGGGACAGGCACATGTGTTAATATTCTCCCCTGCTTAGGGGGTGAAGCGTGCATGAACACCCTCCAGCGCTGAGGGGGTAAGGCACATAGGTCAACACCCACCCGTGCCAGAGAGAGGCCGGGGCGCATGCCTGAATCATCTCCCTTGCTCAAGGGTACAAGTCAGATGCGTGAACGTCCTCCCTCATGTGTTGTGTGCATGCGTGAACCGCCTTCCGCACTAAGTGAGGCTGGGCACATGCACGAACGCCCTCCCTTACTGAGGAGGGCAGGGCACAAGGCAAAACGACCTACCTCGCCAAAGGTGGGGAGTGGAATATGGATCAACGCCCTCCCCTGCGGAGCGGTGCGGGGGGGGGGGGGGGGGGGGGGGGGGGGGTAAGTAATGCGTGAAACCCTACCACACTGATGGGGGGGGGGGGGCGGTGAGCAAGCATGACCTAACCCTCACCCTAATCCCTAAAGGTAATGCTAACCCTACCCCTTACCTTAAGTGATGCGTGCTTCTTCAGCTGTGAAAGTGAAAAGAACGATTGATGAAATGTCACATTTAATAGTGGCAACACTACTCCCTCACCAAGAGGTGGCTCTGTTCAGGGATGACACGCTCCCTCGCTGAGGGGGTGGGGTGCATGAGTGAACCACCTCCCATGCCCAGGGGGACACAGCGCATGCGCCAACTCCCTCCCTTGCCGTGGGCGGTTTGTGCAAATACTTGAATGCCTTTCCCAGCCGAAGGGGTTGGGGCACATGTGTGAATGCCCTCCCGCACCGAAGGAGACAGGGTGCATGTGTGACTATTCTCCTGCTCGCTGAGGGACGGTGATATTGCGTGAATACCTTCCAGCGACGAGGGGGTGTGCAAGCATGATCTAAACCTGACCCTAACCGCTAACGGTAATGCTAACCCTAACCCTTACCTTAAGAGATGCCTGCTTCTTCAACTGTGAAAGTGAAAAGAACCATTCATGAAATGTAACATTTAATAGTCGCATCACTGTTCCCTTGCCGAAGGGTGGCACTCTGCACGGGTGACCTCCTTCCACCCCAAGGGAGGGCTGTGTGTATGTGTAAACACCCTCCTGCGCTGACGTGGGGCACATGCGTGAACTATCTTTCTTGCCGAGGTGGGGTGTGCACGAGTGAACACACTTTCGCCTGGGGCGGGGCGCATGCGTGAATGCCCACCCTCACCTAGGGGTGGTGGTGCACATGCTTGAATATTCTCCCGCACTGAAGGGGCAGGTAACATGGGTGAGCACTCTCTCCTGCGAAAGTGGGAGTAGGGCCCATGGGTCACCCCTCACACATAGAGGGGGGCGGGGCGCAAGCGTGAACCACATTCTGCGCCAAGGGGGGGGGGGGGCATGAGCATGCATGAACACCCTCCTGCGCCCAGGGTTTGGGGTGCATACATGAACACCCTCCCCCGCCAAAGTGGGGCAGGATGCATGCCTCAATATTTTCCCACGCTGAGGAGGCAGGGCGCATAGGTCATCACCGCCTGAGCTGAAGCGGGGACAGGGGAATGGGTGAACACCCTCCCATGCCGAGGGGGGAGGGGTAATGAGTGAAACCCTCCGTTCGGAGGGGGAGCAAGCATGACCTAATCCTTACCCTAACCCCTAACGGTAATGTTAACCCTACCCTTACCTTAAGAGATGCGTGTTTCTTAAGCTGTGAAAGTGAAAAGAACCATTCATGAAACATCACATTTAATAGTGGCATCACTACTCCCTCCCCAAGGGGTAGCACTGTGCACGGGTGACACCCTTCCACATAGAAGGCGCATGCATGAACCATCTTCCTCGCTGAGGGGTGAGGGTGAGCATTCCTAAACACCCTTCTGCCCTAAGGGGGGCTGCAAACATGACCTAACACTTAGCCTAACCCCTAACAGTAATGTTAACCCTAACCCTTACCTTAAGACATGGCTGCTTCAGTTGTGAAAGTGAAAACAGTCATCCAGGAAATATTAGGTTTAACAGTGGCATCACTACTCCCTCGCTGAGGGGTGGTGCTGTGCACAGGTAAACCCCCCTGGCACTGGGGGGGGGGGGGGCGGGGGCGGGGCACGTGCATGAACCACCTCCCACGCGGAGGGGGAATTACACGCATGCGTGAACACCCTCCGGCACCAAGGGATGTGGGGCACATGGGCAAACGCTCTCCCTCCACGAGGGGTGTGGTGCCCATACGTGAACACACTTCTGCCCCAAGGGGGGGCTGTGTGCTGCGTGAACACCCTTCTGCGCCAGAGGGGCGCAACTCATACGTTAACACCCTCCCCCACTGAAGGGGGCTCGGGCGCATGGGTGAACCCCCTCCCACTCCAAGGGAGGGTTCAGGCATGACCTAACCCTTACCCTAACCACAAACGGCAATCCCAACCATAACCCTTACCTTAAGAGATGCCTGCTTCTTCAGCTGTGATATGTGAAAAGAGCCATTCATGAAATGACACATGAAATAGTGGCATCACTACTCCCTTGCGGGGGGGGGGGGGGGGGCAGCGCATGGGTGACCCCCTTCCATGCCGAGGGGTGGCAAGGCGCCTGAGTGCCTCCCTCCTGCACTGAAGGGGGGTGTGCAAGTGTGACCTAACTCTTACCCTAACCCCTAACTCTAATCCTAATCCTAACCCTAACCATAACATATGACTGCTTCTTCAGCTCTGAAAGTGAAAAAAGCTATTCAGGAAACACAGCAAATCCAGGAAAGATGAAAAGAAGTAAAAGGAACTCAGGGAACACAAACCTCGCCTGTTTACCAATCACATCACCTCTAACATTTCTAGTATTGGAGGCCCTGCCTGCCCAGGGACATTAGTGTAAAGGCAGTGGTATCCTGACCATGCAAAGGTAGCATAATCACTTGTTCCCTAAATAGTGACTCATATGAATGGCCACATGAGGGTTTTACTGTCTCTTCCAATGGGTGAAGTGGACCTTCCTATGAAGAGGTGGGAATAGGACAAAACCCTATGGAGCTTTAATTCACTGGTCCAAAGAGACTACATCAATACAACCAACAGGGACAACAGATCTCCCCATGGGCCAACAATTTAGGTTGGGGCTACCTTGGAGAATAAAATCCCCTCTGAGGGATTTAGATTTACACTTACCAGTCAACAATACATCCTCACTTATTGATCCAAAATACTTGATCAACACCATAGGTACTATATACATGTACCCTGCCAGAGTTTCCTTTTGGGGGTGGGTGGTGGTGGTCTCCACATTCTTTGCAGGGTTATGAAACGTGGTGGTGGGGTGGTGGTGGGTTTTTTTTCCTCTTCTATCAACAGTTCCAAGGCGACCATTTTGTGGGAGCCAAACGGTAGCAGGGCTGCTCCTGGATCCCTCACTGCTTCAGGTTCCCTGTCAGGGGTCCTAGAAGCGGCCTAGCAGAAAAATAAGAGAAGATGTGAATGAAGAGCCTCCTGAAATGCCATGAGAAGACGATGGGACAGTACTGCTGTCCACAGTTACAGTCCAGCTTCCGGGAGCATGTGGGACGCGCTAGAGGAATTCAGTGTCACAGCGGATAAGAGGTGTCCGGCCGGTGGAAGAAATGCTACACGTCCCCGATGCTGGCTGGGGAAATGTGGTATATGTAGTCACCTATGCCAACGACAACAAAAGAACGATGGACGAGACAGATGCCTGCTTTTTCAGGAATGAAAGTGAAAAGAGCCATCCAGGAAACCTCTGCTTTAAAATGTTTTCAGGTACATTTTTTGCGAGAGAGAGAGAGAGAGAGAGAGAGAGAGAGAGAGAACGCAAGTGAGGCAGGAGCAGACACACACACACACACACACACACACACACGCACGCACAGTATCTGAAACAGGCTCCAGGTTCAGAGCCATCAGCACAGAGGCCGCACCAGGGCTCAAAACCACAAACGGAGAGACCATGACCTGAGCCAAGGTGGTACGCTTAACCCACTGAGCCAGCCAGGCACCACAGAAAACCCCTGACTTAAAAGGAACATCACTGCTGCATCGCTGATATGGGGAGCAGAAAGGGCGCATGCGCGAGCCCCTCCCAGGCGATGGGGGCGTGGCGCGTGCGCAAACCCTCTCCCACGCAGAGCAGCGTCGCAAGCGTGACCCCCCCGCCTCTCGCTGAAGCGGTGGTGCAAGGGTGACCTAACCCTTATCCTAAACATCCTGCTCATTCTTCAAAACCCATCTTTGTGGTCATCTCCTCCTTGAAATCTTCCCGGATATTGCTCTCTTTCTCCCACTTACAGCCACAGTGCACTGTTTAAACCTTCTCTTTCAGATGATCTTCTCTTTGAAAGACTTAACTGGGGGCGCCTGGGTGGCGCAGTCGGTTAAGCGTCCGACTTCAGCCAGGTCACGATCTCGCGGTCTGTGTGTTCGAGCCCCGCGTCAGGCTCTGGGCTGATGGCTCAGAGCCTGGAGCCTGTTTCAGATTCTGTGTCTCCCTCTCTCTCTGCCCCTCCCCCGTTCATGCTCTGTCTCTCTCTGTCCCAAAAATAAATAAACGTTGAAAAAAAAATTAAAAAAAAAAAAAAGAAAGACTTAACTGTATGTCTCCCTTTCTGTATCTGAATGTAATGTCCGGGTAGCAGGGATTAGGCCCCATTCATCTTTCAGGTCTCACATAGTTTCTAGCTCAACACACGTTTGCTGCAGGGAATTGAACCATGGAACATGTTACTATGAATTTTGATGGGATTTAGTTAAAAGAAAGGAATCTCAGGGGAAAAAATGATTTGTGTTTTGAGAAAACAAAGAATATTTGTATTAGGGCTCTTTTGGATGAAAGAACCCCAAATCTGTTCAAATTAGCTTAGGTGGAAGTGGGTTTTTAAAGAAAGATAAAAATCCCACAAAATTCCAAGAAAATCTAGAAATCTAGGTGTCTCAAAGGAAAAAGAACTGGGTGGTACCAGGGAATCTTCGGCTGTCAGAGTTTATGGACCATTCCTCTAGTGATTAGTTTTTCTTTCAACTAGTATGTGCATATATACACACACATGCACATATATATGTGTGTATAAATATACACATATGAATACACATATATGTGTGTGTGTGTGTATATATATATATATATATATATATATACACATACGTATATAATTTGAGAGAGAGAGTGCAGAAAAGAGGAGCAGAGGGAAAGAGAAGACAAGCCCAAGTAGGCTCCATGCTCAATGCAAGGCTCCATCCCATGACCCTGGGATCATGGCCTGAGCCGAAATCAAGAGTCAGACGCTCAACTGACTGAGCCATCCCGGCACCCCTCAACGAATATTTATTGAGCACCTAGTATGTGCCAGAGTGGTGGTAAGCACTGGGCATACAGCACGAGGAAGATTGTACATTTCCTGCTCTCATGCAACTTCCTCTGGTTCCTAAGCATTAAGGTAATGGGATTACCCGCCCCCGGTGTTTTCTTAGCTCAAGTTCTTGAGGACAAATCTAATTGGCTTTAGGCAGCATTATAATTGACTGGATCCTCCTGGGTCAGGCATCTTCATCCATCTCTGGCTAGGCTACGGAGGACTTTTCTCTGCAGAGGGTGTGGGGTTGATTAGGTGCCCAAATGTGCCTCTTGTAAAAAATCATCTTATTCTACATGATTTGCAAATATGTTATTTATGATTCATTTTATATCCTTTAACTTGCCGGATTCCAAAGATAACTCTAATAAAGAAAAAGCCATTTCATATTATGATGGTAACATCCTGTGCTGCTGTGGAAAGCTAGGACAACCACTGCTTTCATTTGAAAGTTATGTCAGAGCAATTAGCAGGCGGTTTTTGGAGCAGGGCCTTAGAGAGCATTGAATTCTGCTGACCTGTTTTCCAGGTGAATGGAACGAGGCCCAAGGAAGGGAAATGGTCTAGTCAAGGTCAAGGATCCGTCACGGAAGTGCTTTTAAAAACATTTTAATCAATTACTTTGCTGGAATAGTTGAAGCATATATAGATGGTTTAAAAAACAGCACACAGAAGCATGCAGGGAAGAACAACATGCCTCCCCACCCTTCCTGTTTGTGAGGGTCACGACTTCTTCTAGTACATCTTCCCAGAAATAGTCTGTGCATTCTAAAAGTAAGTATGCTTGGGGCGCCTGAGTGGCTCAGTGGGTTGAGCGTCTAAGTTCGGCTTAGGGCAGGATCTGGAGGTTGATGAGTTTGAGCTCTGTGCAGGGCTCTGTGCTGACAGCTCAGAGCCTGGAGCCTGCTTCGAATTCTGTGTCTCCCTCTCTCTGTCCCTCCCCCTCTCATTCTCTGTCTCAAAACTTAATAAACATTAAAAAAATTAAAAGTAAGTGTGCTTGTATCTCTGCCTTGCTTTTTAAAAAAATTGTATCTTAATTGAAGATCATTTGATATATATACACACATAGTATGTATTTATATATAATACATGTATATTATGTATATTATCAATATAAGTTTACTTCTAAGTTTCATATTTGTGTTATTTATATAAATACATTCATATAATATACTTTATAATATATATTATATATATTATATATAATATATATAATATAATATATATTTTATATATTTTAATAAATAATTGACAGTATATTTATTACATGTTTTTATAAAATACATTTAGATGTATAATAATATGAATTATGATTTATAAATAAAATAAATATAAATATATTTATTTATTAAATATGTAAGTAAGGCAGTAATGCTTAAACTGAGTTCTCGATTTTTTTTTATTGATTTATTTTGAGAGAGAGGTGGGGGAAGGGCAGAGCAAGAGGAAAAGAGAATCCCAAGCAGTCTTTGAGCTGTCAGCTCAGACCCCTATGCAGGGCTTGATCCCACGAATGGCAAGATCACGACCTGAGCTGATATCAAGACTCAGATGCTCAACTGACAGCCACCTAGGCACCCCTAGAATTTTTTTTCACTGCTCATTCTTTTTAACTGCTGTATAGTATTCCAATATGGAGGTACTGTGGATTGGTTGGCCAATACCTCACTGATGGAGAGATTTCTCTGGGAGACTATCAGTTCTCTCACTGACGGAGGTTGTTTTCAGTCCTTTACTATTATAAACAATGCTATAATGAACACTTTTCTACGTCTGAGTATGTATGCAATGACACCTTTCTCTCTCCCCCCCCTCCTCCTCCCCTCTTCTTGCCTCTTCTCCCCGCCCCTGCCTTCCCCTGACCTCTCCTCCTCCTCCTCTCCATCTGGCCAACTCATGGCATCAGGGAGGAGAGACACAAAATGTGACACTTGGTGGTGATGTGATGAAGGCCTGAAGAAAGAAACTAGACACACAGTATCCAGGTCAGAATTATAACAGGAATCAACTTGCGTTAATTTGGGCAAAAATAGGAGGAAGGTAGGAGGACTTTATTGGAAGATTCAGTAGTAGCACAGAGAACCCCCGAATCTCAGGATCCAGAAAGCCATCAATAAGGTAGTTAAGTTTCTTTTTGTCTTGCTTCTGCTTCTCTCTGGAATCATATCCATTTTCCCTTTCTGTTTCCCAGCACTGTTTGATCCTGTCTGTGCATGGAGGCCAATGGGATTCCCCACAGGACTTGGTATAGACGTTCTCAGCTCCGACTGGTTGGCTTTTTCTCGGTCCCATATGGGTGATGAGGACCAGATTGGCTGGACAGTGATCTGCATAAGATGCAAATCTGAATGGATGTGTCTCTCTTTGTTTTACATTGTTAGACAAGGTACCACCATTATAGGAAGCAGTCTTGAGCCCTTGCTAAGGCAAGGCATTGAAACACTTTCAGCTGACCCCCTAGTTGACCTTTATTGCCAGTCTTTATTGCTTTTCTCCTCAAAAGCTCCAAGTTCTGGCCATGCCAAGCATCAAATCATTTTCTGTATACACCAAGAGTACATGACTTGCCAGGACAGTGCAGGTTGGATTTCAACCCCAGCTCACCCATTGGTTGGGGATATCTCTGTGGAGTGCACATCAGCATAGCTGTACAAGCAGAAGCAGGAAATCAGAGTCAGAAGCAATTAGGAGAAATAGAAATCCCTTGATCGTGGTGTGGGTGGTGATGAAGGTTAATGCTGGATTTCCCTGTATATGGGGATGGTGCTCTAACTATTTTACTCAAATTACAAAGGACATGATGGTCATGGCAACGACAGGATTTGGAAGAAGGCATCCAATGGATAGCACCTGGTCTTCACAGGCACCTTCCCTGTTCCTTTAGACTTCCCTAGTATGTCTCTATTCCGGATAGGTTGCTAAGCAGGTTATGTCCTCTGCAGGTACCATTAACCATCAGAGTTGGTGCAGCTGGTGTTGGTGATGGAGTGGATGTCTCTTATCAGAGGTGGGACATCACCAAGTCCTGTTGATTCCACTACATGTTGCCAGGACCCTGAATTATGGCCTTTCTACTTTTCTCCTGGGATAAAGCAAATGACTGTCTTCTGCTGCCAGCACTGGTTCCCCTGATCTTCTCTCTGCAGAGCTGATGGGGTTGGTGGGGTCATCGTGCAAAAATGCAGATCTTGGTCAGGTCACTCCTGCTTCAATGGCTTTCTGGTGCCCTCAGGCTTAAATTCACTGCCCCCCTCCCCTCTCTTTCCTCCCTGCCAAATCCTGTTGGATCTGGACCTTGCTACCCTTCAGCCTTATTCCACTTCTAGCCCTGCTTTCCAGTCTTTTTGCTTAGCTCACTAGTGAGTGATCCTTATCTGGAACTCAGTGTAGGCATTACTGCTTGTATTAGTTTCCTCTTGTTGTCACAAATTACCACAAATTCAGTGTTTTAAAGTAAGAAAACTTTATTCTCTTATATTTGTGGAGGCCAGAAGTTCAAACTGAACCTTAACAGGCTAAAATCAAGGTGTTGGCAGGCTGATTCCTTCTGGAGGTTCCAAGAGATAATCTCTTCCTTGCCTTTCCCAGCTTTTTAGTTTCTGGGGCTTGTGTACCCTTCCCCCATCTTCAGAGAACATCACTCCAATCTCTGCTTCTGTCATCCCGTCTCCTTTTTCTCTTCCCTGGTCAAATCTCCCTCCATCTACCTCTTAGAAGAACACTCATGATTACAGTTAGGGCCCCCTTGGATAATCCAGAGCAATTTCTCTGTCTCAAGACCCTTAACCTAATCACATCTACAAAGTCCTTTCTGCCAGGTACTAGGTTTGAGGCTCCAGGGATTAGAACTTGGATCTTCGGGGGCCATTATTTAGCCCACTGCTCTGCCTTCCTGAATCCAAGGATATATTAAATACATTAGACCCTCCCCTGGTTCCCTTAGGATGCCATACTTCCCAGTTATATGCATGACAATCATCCATTGAGGAAAGGACTGGTTATACTACTCACCAGCAATCTTTCCTCCTCTGAGCATGTAGGAACACTACATTTCCCAGACTCCTTTGTGCTGAACTTGGGACCATGTGACCAAGTTCAGCCAATGGAATATGGTAGGAATGATGTATGCCACTTCCCAGGCATGGCCATAAAATACCTCATGCCATCCTTCTGCTCTTTCCTCTATGGCTCCATATGGCTTCCACCTGGCTGAAAGTAAATGATTTTTTGATGGTGGAGCTACAGGACAGGAGGGACCTGGATTCCTAAGTCACCATTTATTGGGTTAAGACACTGAGATTTTGTGGTTATGCACTACAGCACATGACCTACCCTGACTAATAAATTAAGTCTTTTTTGTTTCTTTCCTTTAGCAAACTATGAGCTCTCTTATTTCCTGTTGTATCTGCCACCACCAGCAGAGTGCTTGGCACGATGTGAGCATTCAATAAAGGCTTGTTAAGTGAATGAAAGGCAACTGGATTCAGGATGAGGACATGGTGGGGGGGGTAGGCAAATTAGGGAGAAGTGTCATCGTCACCATGAGAGATGATGAGAACTGAAGTGAAACAGGAGGAACGGGGATGACAGGAAGGAAGGATCTAATGTTTGTTCAGGAGGGAGAATTTACAGAACTTGACGACCGACAGGGCATGGAAGTTGAGACAAAGGGAGGCACCAAGGACCTCCCGATTTACTGGTTTGGACACACGGCTGGCTGTTGGTGTACTGAACTTCCCAATATACAGGGATTGTTCTGATTATGTAGGTGAAAACACAGATTGTATAACTTTATGTGACTGTTGCTTCTTTGCTGACGGTACAATATGTTTGTATAAGTTTCTCCTGGCATACTGTCGGTGAGGCAGTCTTGGTGACAGGGAGATTCTCATTCTACTGTGGTTGGTAGTAATGGCATTTGAACTGCTTGGTAGGTTGAAGCTATCCTCTAAATGTTTGTGTCCTCTCAAAATTCCCATCTGAACATCCTAAAGACCAATATGATGATATTAGAAGGTAGGACCTGTGGGAGGTGGTTAGATCATGAGGGTGGTGTCTTCACAAATGGGATCACTCTTCTTATAAAAGAGACCCCACAGAGCTCCATCACCCCTTCCACGATGTGAGGACACAGTGAAAAGGTGCTGGCTATGAACCAGGAAGAGGGGGGTCACCAGAATGTGTCCATGCTTGTGTCTTGATCTTGCCAGCTTCCAGAACTGTGAGAAATAGATTTCTACTATTTACAAACCACCCAGTGTATGACATTTTGTTACAGCAGCCCAAAAGGACTAAGACAGTTGATATTTAAAAAAAAAAATGGCTTCAGTGATTCACACATTCTGCATGCATGTCCCTTTTCTTTTCTTTCTTTCTTTCTTTCTTTCTTTCTTTCTTTCTTTCTTTCTTTCTTTCTTTCTTTCTTTCTTCTTCTTCTTCTTCTTCTTCTTCTTCTTCTTCTTCTTCTTCTTCTTTTTGTTTATTTTCAGAGAGAGAGAAAGAGAAAGAGCAAGTGGTCAAGGGGCAGAGAGAGGGAAAGACAGAATCCCAAGCAGGTTCCACACTATCAGCACAGAGCCTGACACAGAGCTCAAACTCACAAACTGTGAGATCATGCCCCAAGCTGACATCAAAAGTCAGATGCTTCACTGACTGAGCCACCCAGGCACCACATGCATGTCCCTTTACAGTGCAATCTTGCCACTCTTCCATGTTCTTCTTGAACATGAACTGCCTTTGTAGCTTGTTTTGTACCAATAGAATGTGGCACACTGGTGATGTGCCTGTTCTGACCGTGGGTCTCAATAAGTCTTATGTGCTTTACTTTAGTGACTAGGAGCCCTGCCCAGGCATCATGTGAAAAAGCCTGGGCTAGCCTACTGGCTTATGAAATCTCATGGGACAGAGAGGAGCTGTCCCAAATGAAGGCTATCCCAGACCAACCAGCACCCTAGCGACCTGGCAGTTAGCAGCAAATGCATGAGTGAGTCCAACCAAGACCAAAGGAACCATCCAGTTGAGACCAACCTAAATTGCCAATCTACGGAACTGTTAGTTAAATAAATAGTTGTTATTTTAAGCCACTAAGTTTTGGGATAATTTGTTACATGGCAAAAACTAACTGATACAATCTGTATTTACAGGCATTTGTTGGAGCAGAGAGACATGGGTCCATGGAGTTGTGTGGTTTGCATCCAGCCATAGCTGATTCCTGGGGATATACCTCATCATTTTAGCCAGTGTAGCTAGCTGGCAAATGCATGACCCTAAAACCTATTTTGGTTTCACAGTACAGTTGAAGGGACTTAAATTATTCAGAGAATTGCTTCAAATTACCACTTTACTTGTGAACAAAAGCTACTGTGATGTTCTTAAATTAGTCATCCCAGTCTCTGGGATTTCATCTATAGTAAAATGACCAAAAATTAGGCACGATAAGTTTACCATTTTTTCCCCTGGTAAGAAATATTTAAAGACACACACACACACACACACACACACACACACACACATACACACACACACACGCACACAAATATAAGACTAACATAATTTTTTTTAATTTTTAAAAAAAATTTTTAACATTTATTTATTTTTGAGACAGAGAGAGACAGAGTATGAATGGGGGAGGGTCAGAGAGAGAGGGAGACACAGAATCTGAAACAGGCTCCAGGCTTTGAGCTGTCAGCACAGAGCCTGACGTGGGGCTTGAACTCACAGACTGAGAGATCATGACCTGAGCCGAAGTCAGACACTTAACCGACTGAGCCACCCAGGCGCCCCAAGACTAACATAATTTAGAAAGTGAATTGTGACACATATAAAGTATACAACCTTTAAAAGAGGTGCTTATAGAATATCTATTTCATCATTCATAATTTTTCTCAATTTTCTACGGACCAGTGGAAACTTAACTATGGAAAACTTCAGTATTGTTCTTGGGACTGACATTTGAGAACTACCTGGTTTTTTTTAAGTTTATTATTTATTTTGGGGGGGGGTCAGAAAGATAGGGAGAGAGAGAATACCAAGCAGTCTCCACACTCTCAGCGCAGAGCTCCATGTGGGGTTTGATCTCAGGAACTGTGAGATCATACCCTGAGCCAAGATCAGGAGTTGGATGCTTAACTGACTGAGCCACCCAGGTGCCCCAAGAACTATTTTTAAAGAAAATCTACCAAAATTCTTCCTGCTATGGGGGTGCCTGGGTGGCTCCATTGGTTAAACTTGATCTCAGCTCAGGTCTTGAGCTCAGGGTTGTGAGTTCAAGACCAGCATTGGACTCCACACTAGGCATAAAGCCTACTTAGAAAAAAAAAATTCTTCTTGCTACATTGCTGAGAATGCTTACATACATGTAAGCTAGGACTATGGGATGTCAACACCTTTGAGAGAAGGCTTTGCCTGTGTAGGCGGAGTAAAACATCCTCCTGTAAGTTCCCGTATGCTTGATCTCTCATTCTGCCAGAGGTGCATCCCCTACATAGAGGACTAGCTGCAGAATTGGTGAGGCCTCATGTTCAGAAATCATTTAAGAGATTCAAGGCAATGGCAGAGCAGCAGATGAAACATGGGACCCTCCTAAGCATGGGTTTCTGTAAGGCTGTACAGACTGCATGCCCAGGATGCTTGCCCTGCCTCTATGTTCTATCTTGCCCTGGAGATCTGAGATCCTGGAGAGCAAGGATGTTATCTCAGCCTTCTGTCTCCCCAGGGCTCAGGGCAGTGCCTGACACCTGCTAGGCTCCTTCAGGTTTCCTGTAATAAGAGTAATTGTTTACTAAGCACTATTAAAGTTCCATTTCACTGTGCTAAGCACTTTATGCAAGATATGGAGTGTTTGTAATTTTAGAAGATATGGGGTGTTTGTAATATAAGAAGATATGGAGTGTTTGTAATATTCCTGGGGAAAGCACCATTCTTTTATTAGGGTATGTATGTATTTATTTAGAGACCCAGAGAGAGAGAGAGAGAGAGAGAGAGAGTGCGCGAGGGCATGGGGAGGAGTAGAGAGAGAGAAAGAATTCCAAGCAGGCTCTACACTGTCAGCGTGGAACCCAACATGGGGCTTGAACTCACCAACCATGAGATCATGATCTGAGCTAAAATCAAGAGTCAGAGAGGCTTAACCGACTGAGACATCCCTGTGTCCCGGGAAAGCACCATTCATATCCACATCTTATAGATGGGGAAATTGAGGCTTAGAGAGGTTAAGTGTCCCATTTGAGGTCATAAACCTCATATGAGAAAGAGCTAGGATTTAAACATGGGGAAGTTCTCAATTGATTTCACAATCTCTGCTCATCAACGGTGTTTAGTTGTGGCAACTGGGAGATGCTCCTGGCATCTAGTGGGTAGAGTCCAAAGATGCTGCTGAACCTTCTACAATGCCCAGGACAGCCCCCACATCAGCTCCCACATCAGCTCCCCCCATCACAGAATGATCCACTCCAAAATGTCAATAGCATTGGGGTACCTGGGTGGCCCAGCCGGTTAAGCTACTGACTTTGGCTCAGGTCATGTTCTCATGGTCCGTGAGTTTGAGCCACTCATCCGGGTCTGTGCTGACAGCTCAGAGCCTGGAGCATGCTTCAGATTCCGTGTCTTCTTCTTCTTCTCTCTCTCTCTCTCTCTCTCTCTCTCTCTCTCTCTCTCTCTGTCCCTGCTCTGCTCACGCTCTGTCTCTCACTCTCAAAAATAAATAAATAGGGGCGCCTGGGTGGCGCAGTCGGTTAAGCGTCCGACTTCAGCCAGGTCACGATCTCGCTGTCCGTGAGTTCCAGCCCCGCGTCAGGCTCTGGGCTGATGGCTCGGAGCCTGGAGCCTGTTTCCGATTCTGTGTCTCCCTCTCTCTCTGCCCCTCCCCCGTTCATGCTCTGTCTCTCTCTGTCCCAAAAATAAATAAAAAATGTTAAAAATAAATAAATAAATAAATAAATAAATAAACATTAAAAAAAATCAATAGCATTGAAGCTGAGAAACCCACTAAATTTTGATTTAGTGCCTAGAAACATCCCAATCCCTCTGTGTGATCCTTACAGCAGAAACTCCATTGTCTGTCCTGTTGTACGCATTCCTTTCCTCCCTTGGTTTAACACCAACGATCTTGCATAAGAGCTTAGTAAGTTCATCAAAACAGCCGGTAAACAGTTTTTCTCATGCGTCTGGCTGCTGTAGGTGCTGGGAGATGCTGTAGAAGTCAAGGCCCCTTTCTACCCTGGAGTTTACTGTTCAATGTGCGGAGACGGGCAAAAACCAAATATATAATGTAATGTCAGATGGACAGGGAGTCTAGAGGCCTATTTTAGGAAGGCACTACCTGCAATGGTTAGAACACAGACCCAGGAGTCACATTTCTTGGTTCAAATGCCAACTGTGTAGCTTCCTTGCTGCGCTACTCTAGTGGGCAAATGGTTTAATGCTTTGAGCCTCAGTCTCTCCCTCTGTTGTGTGGGTCTGGTAATATTATCTAGAGATAGAGTTAAATGAGATCAGTCACTCCAGTGGTTTAGCACCTATTCCCAGATTGTCTGCGAGATCCTAGGCACTGCTTTGAGCATCTGTGAGGAGGTGACTTTAGAAGAGGTGAGCTTAGTGGGTATGTTGTAAGCATCAAATAAATGTCAGCTATCATTAGCTCTCACACACCAATGCTTGTGTTTGCAGAGGCTCACAGAGTGGTGGTGGGTGTGGGTCTACAGATATGCCACACTCCCCTATTTTGGGAACCTCATTCGGAGGCTCTGAGGAATTTAGACTAAACAATCTCACACCTTGTCCAGGTGGGTTTGGGACATAATACAGCCTGCGATTCAATGAGTCTCTGAGGGCTGGCCTACTCCTGGATATGCTGGGTCAGTGTTGGCCTGGTTCATTTTTTGCTGGAACAGGGTCATTCTATGCTAGTCTTTTGGAAGACAGGAGGTGGTGACATTCTTCCAAGAGAAGGCACAATTAATTACCCAAGCTCCCTGTCATTTTGAGAAAGCTTGCAATAGAGTCCAATAACCACCTCCCCAACCATGCTGTTTCAGTTAAAGAGAACCCACTATATCATTTTCTATGTGGCCCAACTTTTTGGTGCTTTGAAAATGAAAAAGCCCTGAGAAGCCCCTGACTGAAGCCCAAAGGAGGGGGTGGGATGGTGGAGACATCATTTCCCTGCAAACCGCCCAGCTGACTGCAGAGTGTATACTTAGTTAATGCAATTAAAAAAACAAAAAACAAAAAAACAACAACGCAGTGGCGTGGGAGATCTAACTTCGGTGTGGCGGCTTTGGTGCTAATCCTGTTTTGGGGGCTATTGGAGTCAAATTCAAGCAGAGGAAAGAAGTGGGAGAAAATGCTGACGGGCGACGACCAGAGGCTGGAAGCCAGGGAAGCAAGGCCGGACTGCGCCACATCGGGTGAGGATGTCTGGGGGGCTCCGCGAGCACAGGGCCAGCCGACTCCGGAGACCCAGGCGCGGGCTCCAGGCGTGGGAGGGTGGCTGAGGCTAGGTGTCCAGGCCTTCCGCTGCACCGGATCTGGGCACGCAGAGGCCGCGCGGCGGTGTGCCCTCCTAGGGAACGCAGAGAAGGCCGCCGCCAGGTCGTAGAGGGACAGAAGTGGCAGGTCCTGGGGCCTGGGAGAGTCCCAAGGAAAGACCTTCCGGGACGTGGGACGTGCCCCTGCCTGGGCCTGGTCTGCTGCCTCTCCCTACCCCCTGCGCTTCTTTGACTTCAGTTCCTCCCACGGCCCTCTCCCGGGGGTGCTTACCCCGGGGCCAGTGGCTTGCCACCCCGCCTTCCCAGCTAAGCCTTGGTCCTCCGCAAATCCCAGGGAGCAGAACCATCCCGGACGCGCGCCTGGCTAGAGGGAGCAGTCGGGGGAAGGGAAGGGCGAAGCGAGCTGAGGCGGCCCCGGGAACCATGGAGGGGCGATCCTGGTCAAACTGTGCCCCAGTCTGCCTTGGAGTGGAAACCACTTAGTCTGTCCCCACCTAACCCCTGCGAGTCCCCCCTTCCCTGGAGGACAGATTCGAACCACAGCTCCTGCAGACTCACGCCTGAAAAAGCCACGGGCTGAGCGCCTCTTAGCCAGGAACAGGTCTGAGCCGCGCCTCCCTCCCGGAGAGGGCGCGGGAGGTCCCGCAGCCATCGTCCACCTGCTGGGAGACCCGAGCGGTGCCTTCAGCCCCAGTGGCTGCCGGAGCTCCCCACTCCCCGCCGGTTAGCCTAGCTCAGCGCCGCACGCCCCCCAACTCGCTCCCGCCAGCGCTCCCGAGTCACCTCTTCCGCGCCCCCGCCCCTCTCGAGTTCGCGCTCTTCCCTCTCCCCCTTTCCTCCTGCCCTCCCTTCATTCCACAAGCGTTGCTGGGCTCTCTCCAGGGCACGTGGAGAGCTGGAGAGGTGAGAGGGATCCTGAGAGCGGGCGCAGGGCGGCTAGTCCGGAGCCGCCGGCCTAGACGAGGCGCGGCCAGACCAGCTCTCCGCCGCCCTCTAGCCCCCGCCTCTCCCCGTAGCCGCCCGGAGCTGCACCCAGCGGCTCATCCTCCCCCACTCATCCTCCCCCCGCCCCGCCAGGCGCGCTCCTCCCCGCCCGGCCCCTCCCCCTCGGCGTGCGGCTCGCGGGAGGCGAACGCGGGCTGAGTCCCGCGCAGCTGCCTACCTGCCTCGAAAAGCGGCGGCCCAGCGGCCGAGCCCAGGCTGGGAGACTTGGTTCGTCGGGTCCTCCGGCTGCTCCTCGGCTGCTTCCTCACCGAGCTGTGCGCCCGCGAGTGCCCGGCGCAGGAGCGAGCGGGGCACGGGCAGCTGGCGCAGCTGGGCGGCGTGGTAGTGCTGGCCGGGGGGGAGGGAACCCCGCTCCGGGGCCGCCTGGGGAGAGGCCGGCGAGGGCGCGGGGGTCTCAGACGAGCCCCCTACCCGAGCGCCCACCCCGGACTTCTGCCGGAGCTACTTCGATGTCAGGGGCCAGTGGGACCAGCCGTTCACTCGGGAGACTTCGTCTTCTGCTGCGGGACTTGTGACTTCCGGTTCTGCCGCCTGTTTAAGAAGCGGGACTGAGGCAGAGCACCTGCACCAAGCACGACACTCCGCTGTGGCTCGACACCCGCAAGCCCCCCCCCCCCCGCCCCGCGCAAGGACGACCCCCTGCACCACCCCACGAAGGACAAGACCACCCTGATCCTTTACATCGTCTGCGGGCTGGGACGTCATTGGGCTTGTAGGCATCTTCGCCAAGCTGGGGCTGGAGAAGGCGCCCGGGCGGCAGAGGGAGCACATGTCCAGGTGGGCTCAACCCTTTCCCCCCACCCCCCGCCTCCCCTCCCGGCGCCGCTCTCCCTCCACCTTCCCTCTTCCTTCTCCACCTTTCCGTGGGCAATGGCGCGTCCCCCACCGCCCGCACCTCCGCTGGGAGAGGACGCCCGGGAAGCCAACTTTCGCTCCGAGCGCGGAGAGGGGGCGCTGGGCTCCGCTCGGGTGTGGACTTGAGCGCGTGTGTGTATGTGGGGGGTGGTCTCTTCCCACCCTCCTTCACCCTCTCGCCGCCCCCTCCCGCCTAGGATTGAAGCGGGTCTGAAACACACACAGCCCGGGAGCCCACGGCCCCCGGAGTCTTGGGTTTTGGCAAGGGGTCTACCCCTCGGATTCCAGATGCTAGTTTCTAGGTAAACAGGGCAGGCGGGCCCTGAAGGGAAGGAGGTGTGTGTGAGGGAGGGAAGGGGTGTGTGCCGCCTGCAACTCACTAGGCTGGCGAAAAGGAGGTGGAGAGAGAGAGGGGAGGGCGAGAACAAAAGCCTTGCCTGGAGCGGCCGCCTCTCTCACTGAGCTGCCAGGTCCCTGGAATTAGAACCTTGGTTGCCTCCCCGCCACCCGGACCCCTCCCCGCTTTCCGCTGTCGCCACTTCTCCCTGTTGGGTGCCAGGGCCTCTGCCCCGCGCTGCGCCCCTTGCAGGGGTTGGCGCGGACTCCAAGGGCGGGAGCCCCCCTCCTGCCCCCTGATTCCTCAACTTTCCTTCAACTTTCCCGCAACTGTCATTATGCAAGTCCTAGTGGGAGCGAGTTGCAGCAGATGGGAGAAGGCATTTGGGGATTAATGGGGCGATTTTCCTTTTGCTTCTTGAAAAAGTGTCTAAATTGATTCGCACAACCCAGTAACCTTGGAGGCGGAGGACACAGCCACCGGGAAGCAGCCCCCAGACGCGACGCAGGCCAGGGTTGGCGTGAGGTCTGGGCGGGCGGGGTTGGAGAGCGACTGGCCGTCTTGGGACAGCTGGATGGCTGGGCGCTAGCTAGCCGGATCTTGCCGAATGTGGGCAACGGGGTCTCCATATGTCCCCCCACCCCCCTACACACAGACACACACCCTCCCCACACCTCCGGCGGGGGCCCATGTGTGCTTGCGTGGATGCACCAGCTCCGTGCGCCTGCGTAAAAAACCTGAACAGAGACCCACCCAAAATAGGCGAAGGAACATTACCCACTCACTAGTAATTATTATCCATTTATACTCAGAGTATCCGATGATTCCCACCCCCCCCCCCAAGAGGGGAAGGTTTGGGGCAAGAGGTGAGGAAGTTCCTCTTGGTTTGGGTCAGCAGGGAGGTGTGGGGGGATGTTGGCATCTTGGAGCACAAAAGTTAGCTTCGAGGGGATTCAGGAAACTCTGACCAACTGAGAGAGCAACACGCTGGCCCCGCCTACCTTCTGCACCCCCAAGATGCCCTGTCGCCAGCCCCACCGGCGGGGGTTTCACTTCCCCTCAGTCCCTACCAGTCCCTGTAGCTTCCCGGGGTCTATGTTAAGGTGGGAAGAGTACCGAGGCAGGACTGCGGCAGGCGACGGGTGTCGCCTTGGTCGGGAGAGAACCTTGCAGATTCGGATACTCTGCTGAAGTATCCACCGAGCCTTTCCCTTGCAAACCAGCGCTTCCAGGAGCCCCCCCTGAGTGTTTGGGTGGGGGGTGGAGGAGGGTAGGAAAGGCGGGAGAAGGGGAGGTGGGAAGGTGCCAGCTGAGCTAAAGGTGGTCGGCTCACTTGAGCCTGTGGCTGGGGGGATGGTGATGTGTGATCTTCAGGCTCTGTGTGACCTGGGTATTCCTGTTGAGGCAGAGCTCCACCACCCGCCTAAGGGCCCAGGAGGGACTCCTGTTCCTGTCCTGCCACCTCGAAGCTCTGTCTGGAGAAAAAGAATCCCCCCAGCTTAGACGGTTGGAGCCACTTCTGCAGGGACCAGGAAAGGGCTGCTTGGGGGTGGAATCTCGGGGCATCCACGCCTCTGATAACAGCCTGGACACAAGACTCTCCCGGGACACAGTTGGGCAAAGTACATTCTCTTGAAGACCAAGGATAGTTGATTTTTGTAAAATTTTTTAACGTTTATTCATTTTTGAGAGACAGACACAGAGCACAAGTGGGGGAGAGGCAGAGAGAGAGGGAGACACAGAATCTCAGCAGGTTCCAGGCTCCGAGCTGTCCGCACAGAGCCCGAAGCGGGGCTCGAACTCACAGAGGGCGAGATCACGCCCTGAGCTGAAGTCCGAAGCTTTACCGACTGAGCCACCCAGGCCGCCCCTGATAGTTGATTTTTATTGGCAGTTTCCCCCGTGTGGTTTTCAACCCCAGCTGCTGTTTAGCACCACCTGGAGTGCTTTAAAAAAGAAACCAAACCAAAAAAACCCTGTTGCAAGGGGCCGCCCTAGGCAATTTAGAACAGGATCTCTAGGGTTGCTGAGTCTGTGTACTTCTGTAAAGCTCTCTAGGCTTTCCAGTGTGTGTGGCCAGTTAATATTACGGAAAAGGAAGGAACATTTGCCAGGCACACTGCACTAGAGGGGTGTGTGTGTGTGTATGTATGTATGTATACATACACACTCACGTGCATGCGTGTGCAAACACTCCTTTAGTGTGCGTGACCACCTTAGGAGACAGGTGCTATCAGTTCCCACTTATAGATGAGAAAATCATGGCTCAGGTTGAGTGGCTTCTCCAAGGTCACCCGGTTAGTCATAAAACTGCAGTCCCCAGCCCCCTGATTTCAACCGTGTTTTCAGTTTGAGTGAGCTTTGGGTGGGGGTGGGGTTGCATATTCCCGTGTTCTGTCCGGAAAGGGAAAGATTCCAGCTCAGTAAAGGTCTGGGATGTGGCCCAGAAATCTGCATGTAACAGCCTCCCTGAATGGCGCCTCAAAAGTGGCCTACACGTTTAGGGAAGGCTGTTCTTGAGTTTGGGACTATTTCAGTCTTGGAGATGGATGCGTTAATCCAGTGCCACTCTCTTATTTGCATTTGGTTGTGTGTATTTCTGCTTTGTGTATTTGTGGTGCTGGGAGCTGCCCCAAGGACTGTCCAAATGCATGTTGCACTGTGTATGCAGTTACTCATTTCAAGTCCCAGCCACAGGTCAGGGGGTACCTGGGTGGCGTATACCCAGCCACCTGAGAGTTTCCGGGTGAAATTAACATCTCAGCCACAGCCTCTTAATTTATTTTGTCTTGGGCTGGGCCGGTCACTAAGATGAAGGGTTCATTCTCATTTCATCGGAAGGCACCCCCACGTCACCCACTGCTTCTGGTGACCCGTGCACTTGTGGTATCCCAGAAGAGGCCTCCGTGATGTCAGTTTTCAGACCCAGAGTTCTGGGCATGTTGGCTGCTCCTTTCTGGGCCGACTGGTACCTGAAAACAGGAGAAAGTCTCTAATTCCAGGAGCTGCGGAGGTCTTGCCCACGATACAAGCAGAGCTTCAGAGACCCTCATTCACCAGCCACAGCAGCGTTATATCCTGCCCCTCTGTATCAGAACAAGTGACTGCAAACAGTGGCCAGCTGTGGTTACCCAACCACACAGACATGTTTTGTCTGGTCTGCAAGGTATTGCTATTTATGTATTCTTTAAAAAAAATTTTTTTAATGTTTATTTTTGAGAGAGAGAGAGAGAGAGAGAGAGAGAGAGAGAGAGAGACAGAGCATGAGCGGGGGAGGGGCAGAGAGAGAGGGGGTGGGGGGACACACAGATCTGAAACAGGCTCCAGGCTCTAAGCTGTCAGCACAGAGCCCAACACAGGGCTCAAACCCGGGGACGGCGAGATCATGACCTAGGCTGAAGTCAGATGTGCAACCAACCAAGCCACCCAGATGCCCCTATTTATGTATTATTTTTATTTTTAAGTTTCTCTCTCTCTTTTTTTTTAACTGAAACATTTTACACATACAAAAGACAAAACTTGAAAGAAGGATAAAAATGTCTTTAGGGTTTTTCACTTCCGGTACGACTGCCATTGGGGCGGTTCATTCTTGGTTGTGGGAAGCTGTTCTGTGCATTGTGACAGTTAAAAAAAAAAAAAGTCCTCAGTCATAGCCACATGTCATCCGGGGGTAGAATCACCCTCAGTTGAGAGTTACTAATCTAGGCCACACAATGATGAGTATTTTGTCATATCTGCTTTAGTACACACTCTATATTTCATTTTCTCTCTCCCTTCCTCCCTCCATTTCTTTTTCCTTTGTTTCTTGGCCGAAACATTTGAAAAGAAGTTGCAGACGTGGCACTTGATCCCTAAATACTTCAGCGTGGCTTGCCTAAGAACAAGGACATTCCCTCACACGACACAGTCCCAGGATCACACTCAAGAAGGACAGAAACTCTGTGATACCATCAAATAGCCAATCACGGTAACATTTTCCTGGTCGTGCCACAAATGTCCTCTGGATCTTGGGCTTCCAAACTCAGATCCAGTAAGTCAAGGCTCACTGCGTCTGGGCTGTGAAATTTCTTCAGTGTCTGTTATATATTGTGTTTTAAACCCAACTTAGAACCAAGGAGATTTCACATAGAAATCCCAATTTCTGACTCCTCTTGAGAAATTGGTAGAACCGACAACACCCGACATGCATTTTCCCAGGGAAGCTGTTGGTTGCCTCCCAGGGGTGACTTCCCTCTTTACGAAGCTCTCAGGTTCACCTCCTTCTCCACCCCCACCTCCAGTTCCCTTAGTGCTGGTCCCTGCAGTGCCTGGAGACGCAGTCAGGCCTATCTCAGGTCAGATGGCGGAGATTTCCATCCAGCCTGGCCACTTGAGAGTTGTGTGGCCTTGAGAAAGTGACTTCACCTCTTTGAGTTCTAGGTTCTTGTCTGTAGAATGAGACCCTGGTGATCCCTATGTCCTAGGCTTGTGTGAGGGTTTCACTGAGACTGGGCTTGGGAGGCCCTTAGCACAGGACCTCTTGATGGTCACTGCTCAGCAACTTTTACCCCTTTGCCATCACCCTTATTACTGGAATTTTCTACCCCTTACCTGCCAAAGGGGTACCTAGCCCTCGCTCTGTTGTATCTTTTTAGCTGTGTGACATTGGTCAAGGCTCCTAACTCCTTCAGAGTTAAGCAGCGGAGGGTGACAGGTTCAGACTAGGAGAGAAGACCCAGGTATGGCCACCCTGAATGCCTTGCAAAGTGTTGGCCTGGGTGATAGTAAAGAACTCTTGTCCAGCCTGCTATTTTGCTGTGAGCTTGGGTATAAATTCTCCTTTAATTTCAGGTCCTGCCCCAGTGAGGCAGGCCTTAGGACAGTGTGCCTGTGCCTTTGAAGAGGCACAGATTTCTTTCTGTGAGGATGAACAAGGCCCTGGGGCATGGAGGAGTCAGACTTCCAACCTGGACAGTCTGAGGCCAGGGCACAGGTCCTTGACCACTAGGCTGCACAGCCTTTGAGCGGACACGTGCAGGACTTCTGTGCTCTCAGATCACAAAGAAGTGCTTGCTGTTCTGCAAATGGCAACACGTGCAGGGGGGCCAGTTCCAGGAGCCGCTGTAAGACCAAGACCAGAAGTGTTTCCTGCATCTGCCCCTGCCAGGACCAGTGCCCTTGGAGGAAGCATTGATGAGAAATGACCTTGGGGGCAGGAATGCCTGTTTGACGCTCCATACACTTGAGGCCGGGAGGGAACAAATGCCATTATTTTGCCCACCTTCAAACAGAATCAGAAATCCAAGTGGCACATTACACAGCACAGTGTCCTGGGTGCTTTTCAAACACAATTCAGAAGAGCTGGAGTCCCTTCTCAAGAAGTGACATCAAGCGATAAATGTCTTCCCTTCTTTTGCCTTTTCTCTCTTCCTCTTGCTTCCCCTTTTTCCTGCATGTCTGTGGTTACCCTCTGGCTTTGACCAGCTCCCCAGCCTGGAGAAACTCTTGCAGGCACGTCTCCTTGCCCATAGAGTAGTCTGTCTATATCCTTTTTCATGGCAGGTTACTTCTCTTTGGGCAGTGGAGTCCTTGCATTTTAGCAGTCACCTTCAGTGGGATATACTTTACACAATAAAGAGCACACGTTTTAAGTTTAAGTGGGTTTGAGGAGCTTTGCCCGTAACCACCACTCCAGAAAGTTACCTCCTGCCCACGGCCCTTGAGATCTTGAAAGACTGAAAGATGCTTCTGGTACAAGAGGAAATGCTCCAGAATCCTAGTCAAGTGTTTAAATGTCAGAACACGGTTTAGACCTCGGGACTCCTGGAAGCTTTGAACCAAGATGAGGAGGTTCTGAGCTCTGTTTGGGAATGTTGGGGTCTTTTATTTGCTCGCTGTAAGGAAAGTGAAGGAACGCCGTATTCTCTTTTTGTTCCTCAAATATGTCAAGCTCATTGCTACCTTGGAGCTGTTGTGTGGGCTTGGATTGAATTATCCTCCATCAGACCTTGCATGCTGGCTCCCTCGCCACTGAGATCTCTGCTCCAGTGTCACCTTGTATGAGAAGTCGTCCCTGATGACCCAGGCTCAGTTACCACTATCCACCCACCCCAGCCCCTACCAGCCCATCGATTGGTGTTACTTGCTTCATTTCACATTACAGCCTAAAATTAACTTATTAATTTCCTGGTTTGCTACTTGTTTATCCGTCTCTTTACATTACTGTCCACAGTAAGGAGTGCAGGGACATTTCGCAAATCTCTTCTACTGTTGTATCCTCAGTGCCTAGAACAGTATCTGGCACAGAGGAATTCTGGGTTCTGACATCCCAGTTTACAAAAAAAGTATCTCCTCTTTCATTCATTCATTCATTCATTCACCCATTCACATATTCATTTAATTGATATTTATTGAGCACCTATGGCATACCTAGCACTGTTTTGAGAGCTATAAGAGAGTAGTGACAGTACAGACACAATCCCTGCACTCAAAGAATGCAGTCAAATGGTCCAAGACAGGTAACACACAAGTACATCTAGAAGGAAATTGACACTAAATTGAACCTTATGAAATTGCCAATATTCAATCATTTTTGACTACAAAAAGTGGCAATGTTTCAACCTAATTGTTCTGAACTGGGACAAGTGATATCAAGGAAAAGTATAGTTTGTTTAGTAAGGTACCTGTATTAGTTAGGGTTCCCCAGAGAAAGAGAACTCTATTTATATATACATACATGCAGTTGAAGGCTGTCAGACAGGAAAATTCCCCTTTACTCAGGAGAGGGTCGGCCTTTTGTTCTGTGCATGCCTTCAACTGATTAGACGAGGCCCCACCCGAACAATGGAGGGCAGTCTACTCAGTCTGTTGAATGTCAACATTCATCTCATCCAAACGCACATTCTCAGACGCATCCAGAATGACCTTTGACCAAATATTTGGGCACCCTGTGGCCCAGTAAAGTGGACACTTAAAAGTTACCATTATAGTTCTTTTAGGGACTTAGTACTCAGAGTGTGTCCTGTGGAGCAGCCTCATTTTCATGACCTGGGAGCTTGAGCAGAAGAATCTTATGCCCTGCCTCAGACTTATTGAAATAGAATCTGCATTTTATCAAGGCCCCTAGGTAGCAGGAATGCACATCGTTTGAGAAGCACCCAAACTAGGTGCCACAAAGAGATGGCAAATCCTTGGGAATTTGTTTGACTTACAGCACACAGTTGGTGATTTCCATGGTCTTATTTATCAAACTTTATAGACACGTATTTTCACATGTTTTTTAGTATGTACCCTAATCCATACACATTTGTTGTACTAATAATACCAGTGAACAGTTATTAGGTACATTATAAAGCATACATAATAACACATTTTAAATTGAGCTGAAGGTGCAGTCAATGTTATTTTAAAATTTGTAAGGATGATGATCCTTACATCGTGGAATCATTAGCTAACGTCAAAGCATGATATATGTTGAGGAAGAAACTTACCATTAATTGAATATATTGAATATTTTACAGGAGAGTTTTGATTATTCTTGGCTGACTTTGCTTTGATCTGAATAGGACATCGTTGTTTTTAACCTTGTGACAAGCTAGCTGTTGAAGAGAAGGGGAGAGTCGACGCAATTGTTTCTATCAGTATTTTCTTCAACCTGTGGTTCTGTGAGGGCTGGGGTGAGGAGTGGTGGTTAAGCCATGCTTAGTGATGGTTAGCCTCGCTAACCCTGGATAATACATCTGCATATCTCCTTTTTGGGGGGCTCATAGCTGTAATATGTGCAACATACCCCAGTGAGGGTGCCACTGCCAGTCACTGTTCTTGGTCTGAGCTTCCTTATTCTCACTGTCTGACGTGGGCATCTCAAGTGAGGGTGCCAGCATCCATCCACATATTGCATTGATTCCTCACTTTATTTATTAAAAAAATTTTTTTTTTAAATTTTATTTATTTTTTACAGACAGAGACAGACAGAGCATGAGCAGGGGAGGGGCAGAGAGAGAGGGAGACACAGAATCCGAAGCAGGCTCCAGGCTCCAAGGCATTAGCACAAAGCCTGATGTGGGGCTCGAACTCAAGAACCATGAGATCACAAGCTGAGCTGAAGTCAAACACTTAACTGAGCCACCCAGGCACCCCTGATTCCTCACTTTAACAGCTAAAGACCATACACAGGAGTTCTCACATTTCCTGTCCTTATGCAGAGTCATTTTATGTGGTGCTTAGAGTGAGTGGACTCTACTTTGATGACTGCTTTTCTAGGATATGGAGGCCTCTTAAGAACTCTCATCTCCATTGCATGCCCTGGGAAGGACTGCCTTGGGGAAAAGCATCCTTGGTTTTTGGGCTGGGTTTTCAGGAATTTCAGCACTCCGGAGAAGCCCAGGAGTTATGCAGATAGTAGTGCTGACCAAGTTTGTGGTAGCTGTCCTGATAACCTACTTTGCTACTCTCTTGAAAGCCTGAATAACATGGAATTCTGGGGGGGACTCCTTAGAGAAACTGGTGAAACCTACAGCTTCTTGTTCCAGAAAAATGCACAAACAAAATTTCCACTCAACACCCGCTGGGCCAGGGACCCCCTGAAGCTCATGATGAAGAACCTGTTTAGAAGTGAAAAAGGCAAATCAGGTTTGGAGGGCCTTTCTTTACCTCAAACATTCCCTTTCCTGTAGCTTCCTTGAGTTTCAGACTCTGCTTACAGCAAAGGGTAAGGAACGAGGCTGAACTCCGATTTCACAGACACTCAGGTTTGTATCTCAGTCCCTGCAGTGATGCTCCAGGTGACCTTGAACAGTTTTTTAGCTCCATAAAACAGGTAGGATAATTCTCAGGGACATGTGCAACACTCCCATGAAGCAAACCCTACACACACTGGACACACAGAAAACACACACACACAGTTGTAATCAGAAACATTCAAGTGACAGCAAATTCATACAACCAATACGCACACAAACACAACATACAGATACTCCCACAGGGACACATGTACCTGAGAGATACAGATAATACAGTCACAGACACAGAGATTTGCACAGCAGATGTATGCTCATTCAGAGACACAGACACAGATACACATGCATACAGATAAACACAAGAGGAAAATGATGAGGGAGCATAAGGCTCATGATGAGGGAGCTGCCAGACCTAAAACCCCGCCCCCACCCCCAGGTGGGATATGTGTGATATCCCTTGGGCACTCCTGGCTGCCCAAGAACAAAGGAAAAGGAAAAAAACAAATGGTTAACTGGTAGAGATCATAGTCCTGCAGAGCCTGTCTCCATCTACTTACAAATACCTTAGTAAATCACAAGAAAAAGGCAATGGTTATCTCCAGAAACCTATGGACTTGGTTTCCTAGAGCTCCAGCATCATCCCTCCATAGTGATGTAGGAAACTAATACAGAAGGGAATGGCAGATAGAACTAAATTTCCTTAAAACCTGCAGCCCATTGACAGATACTTGAGGCCAGCAGAGTGAAACATTTCTCCAGGAACTCCCTGTGTCTTAATGCTAATGCTTTGCTAGAGGGCAAAACAACCCTAGTTTGACCTTAGCTAGGCCTCCAGTATCCTGGGAGTCTTATTTAGCATATGAAAGTCTCACTGGAAACTTCCCCTGGACTTGACCTCCCCCCAGCTCCATAGTATATAACTAGTCTCTCCTCATGGTGCTTGGGCAGCTCTTCAGCCAGGGCCACTGGTCCTGTCCCGTGCTTTAATGAAATCACGTTTTTGCACCAAAGATGACTTCAAAAATCCTTTCCTCACGAACCCCACTGTCACCCCAAAACCTCATCAGAAAACATGAAAACAGCCAAATAACAGGAAATTCATGTCCACAGTCAATATAACCACAGACACAGAACTCCAACTCACAGGTGCATGATGCAGATTACACACATGTGTGCAAGGGCATGCACACACACACACTCCAGGACAGCTCTGGCACCCCAGTGGAGGCCACTACAAGCAGAAGGGGTGCACAGACCCTGGCATGACCTTTCCCATCTAAGTTGTCATGGAAGGGGGTGTTTTCCTGGTTCCAACCCTGTGCTGGGCATGTGCCCTATGTCAGTGCCTTATGGAGGGTTGTGCCCAGCCCTGGATTCCAGAGAGTGGCTAGGATAGGGTGGCCACAGGGACAGGGGCACAGGGCAGAGACAGGGTATACTTAGAGTGGGGGTGTTGCATGGGACCAGGTCAGGTGAGGGAGACAGGCGAGTCTTTCCAGGATCCTTGGGGTGTGTCAAAGTGGGCTGTGCCTGCTCCCACAGCAATAATAGCACTAATGGCATCATCAGGACTAGCATATGACAGCACTATCATCACCACAGAGATGAATGACCAGCAACCTGAGGTGCAGGAGCCAGGCAGTGACCTTGCCATCTCGTTTGGCCTCAGCTTCTGTATAGGCTGACCTGAAGCAAAGCGGGGCTATGGGGCCAAGCATCTTTGTGGCCCTTGCTCCCTCTGGAGTCCCCAGGCCCCAGCTTCCCACTCTCCCAACATCCCCTCCCAGACCCAAGTCAGCAGTGAGCCTTTTCTCAGCCTGGGTCCAGCCTTCCCCTTGAGGGCTCTGAGCCTGGTTCCCCATCTGTGCAAGGGGTTAGAGACGGTACTGCCGCTGGGTCCTGAGAGGTGATGTCTGCAAAGGCAAAGGCTTGCCACAGGCCTGAAACTGGAGGGAACTGAGGTTTTCACCTTTGTTGCCTTTAACAGCTGTGCAACTTTTAAGGCACCAGACTGGGAAGACTCATGCCCCAGGGAGGTGGTGACACTGATATCCACTAGTGCACAGCACGTGGCTTCCTCTTGTCCTCAGCCCAGTTCTGGACACAGGCATGGACACTCCCATTTTACTGTAGGAAACCAGCCCAGGCTCACACAGCTGGTAAGCAGCACACTGGATCTCAAACTCCAGGCTCCTGGCCCTGCCCCCAGGGGCCACGAAGGACTCCCCAGATGGGAGGCTGACATTGGCTTTGGGGACACTTTCTCACCTCCATGAATGATCTCACTTGTTCAAGGCCCCCCAAACTCTGTTCACTGCCTCCTCTTTCCCCGGTTCCTGCTCCAGTCATAATCAGGGTGATCCTGGCCACCCTTCATGGAATTCCCTAGGCCCCCTTATAGTCAGGGCCTCTCTCCCATTCACTTTTGGGCCAGTCGGACTCCACCCCCTCTGTAGCCGGCCTCTCCTTGTACAACCAGGACAGCCCAACACTGGGGCTCTTTAGGCAGGCAGCAGGATCTAAAGGGAATGTAACACTATTGGTTTTTCACTCCTGCTTTGTTTTGGTTTTGGTTGTTTTGTATGGTTTCTTTATATCTAGATTAGAGCCCTTGCTTTGCTATTTTAGCAGTGCCAGAGTGGTTCCTGTTACAATACATTTACATAAAAATAAAAGTGAGGGGATTTAGAGCAATGATTTTCAGTTGGGGAATCACTGAGTCAATCATGTAGAGAAACTATATAGGAATATCAGCTCAGGACAGGGCCCAGGAGAGATGATCACAGTAGGTTTGTCTAGTCACCTGGATCCCTGGCCTATGCCCACCTGCTTGGCCCTCCTCACCCAGCACACCTGGTACTGCCAACAATCTGGGTATTGTCCCAGTTCCCCCAGGAGAGAAGCTGATGAACTATTTCTCTTACAATGCTCTCATTCCTGGAGATTGCAGGAGATCCCTTGTGAGTATGGTTCATATGGTTCATAATGTACAGCCCATGCCAATAGGTAGGAGGGTCACACAGATAAGTGACAGATCCACCACCGTTTGTGGTGTTAAAATGCCTAGGTCAACTAGAGATGATTTGGGGACCAGACAATCTTCTCACACCAATATTCCAGGATATTCCAGGCCAGGAGACATTTTTTATTACAATTTTATCGTGCACCTATCATTCAGTTCAAATATAGCTCTTTTTCTTTGGGATTTCTTGACTCATATTCTACTTCTAGAGGAACTTCTCAATTTCTAAACATATGGGAGTTTCTAGTTACCTCATTATTAGTGATTTCTAGCACATTCTTTTTTTTTTTTTTTTTTTTAGTTTTTATTTTTTTTTTTTTCAGATCTTCTATTTCTTTTATTTATTTATTTTTTTTCTGAAATTTATTGACAAATTGGTTTCCATACAATTCTAGCACATTCTATTACCAAAATATGCTTTGTGTGATTTCCTTTCTCTGAAATCATTTCATTCCTTTGAAATTTCCCTTATGGCTGTAATAAATAAGGTGAATGTTTGTAACTGTATCCTCTGTGCCTAAAGTGAATGTGTCCTCTACAGTGTTATGTCCATGTGGACACATATATGGATATAGCTGTGGGATTCAGATGGTTTGCTATCAAGATGACTACCTTATGGATGCTCTATCTGCTTTGACTTACTGAGAGAGGGTTATACTTTCCTGTCTGCCTGTGTATTTGATTGCTCTTGCAGTTGTGTCCTCCTTTGCTTTCTCGATTGTTCAGCTATTGCCCATGGGAGATGGGAGTTCAGAAAGGAAGCAGAGAGCACTCAGAAGAGGTGACGGGGAGCTGGGTTGGGAGGGCCCAGAAACCAGAAGGTCGGCCAAGTTTCCAGAGAGGAACTGTCGTTGGGATGGCACATGGTGGTGCACCAGGTGGGAAGTGGCTTTTTAAAAATGAGGTCACACGGGGTGTCCATATTACTCTACCAGGGGTGAGGGCAGCTGATTGGTCAAGAAAGAGTATCAAGGCTCTGGGTTGCTAAGGCAACACCCAGACAGGTGGGGGCTTGGAAGAAGAAGGATCTTCCTCTGCTCCACCTGCTCCTGAGAGTCCACTTAACCTGCTGTTTGTGTCCTGCTCACCTAGTGATTTACTGACCTACTGACCTACTAGCCTGTGTGAATCCTCCCCCTTCCCCTCTTGTACTTGATCTGATCCTGGTCCGGTCCCTGACCCCCTTCTTCTCCTGACACACCCCTTCCATAGCCCCACCCCTTTTTTATACTCCTCCCCCATCCCCAATTACCACTCCTCCCCCCTTTCCCACCCCTCCCCAGTCTTCCCTTGCACACCTACACCCTATCCCCCATCCTGCCTGGAACCCTAGAGTCCCCTTAAAGGACCAGGACAGAAAGGTGCAGAGGCTGTTTTTCTGGCTCCTTGTGCTTGGGTGTCCCGGTTACCCAAACACAAATGTGAGTAAACATGGGCCATCGGTGGATTTTTCCTTCCTATTGGCTTCTTTCACACTGTGGTTACACAACAGCTTTTCCATGGGGCTTTTGATGGGAACTTCAGAAGAACTTCATTTCTTCCTGAAGACTGAGGACCACAGGGCAGTTTTCTCCACCAGCCTGAAGTGGTTGTGGTCACAGCTGTCCACATCACGTTCTGGGTCCTGTCTGTACTGCTTGGTCCAAAAAGAGCAGTGGTGACAGGATGTAAACCCGATCCTAGTAGGTTTATAGTGTCAAGAAGGAAGGATTTGTGAAGATACTAAAAGCTATTGAGCTGAGTGACTGAAGTAGGTGTTTCTATGATGTGTGAATTATTTCATCAAAGTCGCTTTAAAAAATGTCAAGAACTCTTATTTAATAGGAACTATGGGTATTAGACTGGCTCCTGGAAGCCCTGTTAAGATCCTGCTTCAAGCTTTGTAAGCTTAGGGTCCATGTTCTATGTAGTTCATTTTCCTATCAGCACGTTGTTCATATTTGTGAAGTTTGGTAGCTTTGGGAACAGTGGTAACTGAAGCATTGGTGTTGGCACTAGAGTGTTAAAAAGTGAAATGTCTTTGGGCTCTGTGCTTCCTGGTTTGTTGACTTTTAGCAACGTCTGAGTCATCCCTTTGCCTCTGGTCTTGGAGGCTGTCCCCAGGGACTCTGTGTCCAACTGTGTTGATGGGAGCCTCATAAGCCCAGCAGAAACTAAGTGGCTGCATCTTGCTTGGACATTTACGATGGGAAAGTCACGAGGAGCGACATAATCAGGAAGTGAAAGAATTGTTGTCCTTCTTTAGCTAAGTATGTGCAGAGTGTTGATTTCCTCAAAGCAAGAAGGGTTCTGAATGTCCTCAGGATGGTCCAAATATAATGAAATACCTGGTTCCCAGTTCCCAGTGTTTCACTCTATCATTGAAAAGCAAAACTTGTACCCCTAGGAGAGTGAGAGAGGCAGACAGACAGGGACACCATAGAGATAAGTAGATTTCTTTAGATTGGCATGTACCAGATCCTTAGAGTGGGATCTGAAAAGTCCCAGTAGTCAGGAATAACCCTTGCATTGAGGCAGAATCATTCCACACGGAAACCTCCAATCTAAATAGAAACGACTTTATTTCTTTTGAGACTATGAAGGAGGAAAATTCTTGATTGTCTTTATCAGAATTTTCCCCCTCTACCTAGGCTGCCTGTCACAGATTGGTTCAGTTCTCTCGCCATACCTCATCTTTGAATTCTTCCATTAGCTAACTTGTCTTGCATTTGCCACCTCTGCATACTCATGGCCATTGACTGTGAGAACCTAGTGTTATTGGCCCCATTGGATCTAATGTAGTTCAGTGTCAATTACTGATTACTGATATCAGCAGCCAGACAGCTGCCAGATGCACCAAGAGTGCCCACAGCTGAAGGTGTTTTACCTTTGTGACAAGATGGCCTGTGTCTTTGGTGCATTTGAGCCCCATGAACAACCACTGTGCTGACAGCTACTGCTTTCTTTTAGACAGTGGCGAGTCAAAGACAGTGTATATTTCCCACCATTACACATTTTTGTGACCTTATCTCTGAGAGCTGAAGATGAAAATGTTATAGATTTCAGAGGCTACTTTCTAGACAGGTTCATTTGCACAAAATTAAGCTTGGTATGTGAATTAGTGTGAATTGCATTGTGAATGTTTTGCTCCTAAAATGCTTCTAAGTCCAGTTTTGGTAGAATGAGATGTGTTCTGTTGTTTTGGTGACCATATTCATGAATTTTATATTCTTTTAGAGATCAGTTTTCAGAGTTGCTATTGATTGCTTTTGGCACAATACCATGAAAGAGAAACATGAATTCCTTTCATAGGCTATTTGGAGATGTGTGTTCAGGTAACTTAAAATCCCACAGATATTATCAAAATATACAAGGTCACCTGATTATGCAAATCTTTATGTGCCTCAGAAATCTGACATTTTGAGCTGTGATTCAGAATCAAAGTGAACAGTAAAACATCAAAAAGTGAACCATCACGTATAATTTATTTTTTTGGAAGAATAATCCCATATTATTATAATAGCAGTTCCCCGTTTCTCTCAGATATATCCGTTATCTGTAAACATCTTTCTATAGAACAATCTCATTTGTATCTCTAGTATATTTTGTGTTTTTACTTCCTTCCATTCTTCCATGAATTTTGGGCATAGTCTGGAGATAGTCTAAAGGATTTTATCCAGGTACTTCGTGAATATACACTAGAAATCATTGACTTCTTATCTACTATAAATTTGCATTTTCTTAATTTTTCTATTTTACATTGGCTTACAAATTCTTACTATTAAAAGAAAGCTGCAGGGCACCTGGGTGGCTCAGTTGGTTGACCGTCCGACTTCAGCTCAGGTCATGATCTCACGGTTTGTGGGTTGGAGCCCTGCATCGGGCTCTGTGCTGGCGGTTTGAGCCTGGAGCCTGCTTTGGATTCTGTGTCTCCCTCTGTCTCTCTCTCTCTCTCTCTCTCTCTCTCTCTCTCAAAAATAAATATTTTAAAAAATTAATAAAACAAACAAAGCAATATGTTTGTCAGCAAAATAAAATTTCTCAGTGTTGCCTATTACATGTTTCCTACAGCTTCAGTGTCATGTAATTTGTATAGAATAACAACACCTTTTTAAAGAACACAGTACGCTGATATTTGACATATGTAAGCAGCAATGAAACCATGACCACAGTAAGGTAGCAAACACAGCCATCACCCCCACAAGTTTGTTCCTGCTCCTTTATAAGCCATCTGTCCTCTTCGCTCTTCCATGAGGAGATATTTGAGAGGTGTGCTTATAACCTCCTAGAGGCTGGTAGGTGGTTTATAAGGATGATTCTTTGTGACAGATAGATTGTAAACATCTTTAAGATTCTTCATCATCTCCAATATTAATTCAGCCTGTCCATATTTTGCCTGACCATTTCCCTTTTGGCTCTGATGTGTTTGAATTCTGTGGAAACATAACATTATTATTCCCTCTGTGGGAACTAGTGCTTGTCTAATTTACATCTGGAGAACTGTTTTTGCTGTGAATATACCAAGTACCTTATAGATAGACTTGTAATCATAAGTAAGCAGAAAATTTTATAGTCACTGGAACTTTTATATGCACTCAGTATTACAAATTTCCCTCTAATATGTTCAATTTTCATTATCATTTAGATTGAAATATGCTAAAATTTCTGTAGAAATGTCTTCTTTGACCTATATGGACTTTAAAAAAAAATTCTATAATTAACATACAGTGCAATGTCAGTTTCAGGTGTTCCATGATTCAGTGATCTCATGCATTTCTCGTGCTCATCACAAGTGTACTACTTCACCTATTTCTGCTATCTCCCCACCTAACTCCCCTCGAATCCATGTCTTTTGGAGAAGGTTGTTGTTTAATCTCATTTTTTTGTCATTGTCCAACTAAGAACTTTTTGTTCTTGATGTCTAGTTTGAGTCATTTGTGGTCTGAGAACATACTTCCTATGATTTCATTTACTTTGTTCAGATCTCTCTATAACGTCTCAAGTACCTGCTCTAATTTTATAATGTCTTCAGAGAATGACTCTTGTCAAGGAAGCACATTTGCACTTTCTGGAAATGTTTGTTTTCATTTCTTTTGTTGCTTGTGTGTTTTCTCTAGCCATCTCCCAGTTCCTTTCTGATTTGAAAACCTTTGTTGTTGGTAATGTGGGAAAAATCATAGGACCTGATTTGATAGAACTGTTTGTCAGTTCAGGAAATAGCCAACTGCACAAGACATTTCTGTGGTGTTTCTGGTGAGCCAGAGGCATCTTTTAGTCCAAAGATTTTACTTTGCTTTGTCTGAAACTCTGAAATAATTTGTGGTTCTGGACTTTATTATGGCTATTGGACTTGACAAAAAAGAACTGCAAGTAAATGGTGCATTGGTTATTAATTTAAAAGAAGTCTGCCAGGCCAGAAAGGAATGGCAGGAAATCTTCAATGTGATGAACAGAAAAAATATGCAGCCAAGAATCCTTTATCCAACAAGTCTGGCATTCAGAATAGAAGGAGAGATAAAGGTCTTCCCAAACAAACAAAAACTTAAGAAATTCATCACCACTAAACCAGCCCTACAAAAGATCCTAAGGGGGACTCTGTGAGTGAAATGTTGCAAGGACCACAAAGTACAAGAGACATCACTACAAGCATGAAACCTACACACATCACAATAACTCTAAACCAATTATCTTTCCATAATAACACTGAATGTAAATGGACTAAATGCTCCAACCAAAAGACATAGGGTTTCAGAATGGATAAAAAAACAAGACCCATCTATCTGCTGTCCACAACAGACTCATTTTAGACCTGAGGACACCTTCAGATTGAAAGTGAGGGGATGGAGAACTATCTATCATGCTACTGGAAGTCAAAAGAAAGCTGCAGTACACATACTTATATCAGACAAACTAGGCTTTAAATTAAAGGCTGTAACAAGAGATAAAGAAGGGCATTATATACTAATTACAGGGTTTACCCATCAGGAAGAGCTAACAATTATAAATGTCTATGTGCCAAATACGGGAGCCCCCAAATATATAAAACAATTACTCACAAACATAAGCAACCTTATTGATAAGAATGTGGTAATTGCAGGGGACTTTAATACTCCACTGACAACAATGGATAGATCATCTAGACACAGGATCAATAAAGAAACAAGGGCCCTGAATGATACATAGGATCAGGTGGACTTGACAGATATTTAGAACTCTGCATCCCAAAGCAACAGAATATACTTTCTTCTTGAGTGCACATGGAACATTCTCCAAGATAGATCACATATTGGGTCACACAACAGGCCTTCATAAGTGTAAAAGAGTTAAGATCATACCATGCACACTTTCAGACCACAATGCTATGAAACTTGAAATCAATCACAGGAAAAAGTCTGGAAAACCTCCAAAAGCGTGGAGGTTAAAGAACACCCCAATGAAGAATGAATGGGTAAACCAGGCAATTAGAGAAGAAATTAAAAAATATATGCAAGCAAATGAAAATGAAAATACAACAATCCAAATGCTTTGGGATGCAGCAAAGGCAGTCCTGAGAGGAAAATACATTGCAATCCAGGCCAATCTCAAGAAACAAGAAAAATCCCCAATACAGAATGTAACAGCACACCTAAAGGAACTAGAAGCAGAACGGCAAAGACACCCCAAACCAAGCAGAAGAAGAGATATAATAAAGATCAGAGCAGAAATAAACAATATAGAATCTAAAAACACTGTAGAGCAGATCAATGAAACCAAGAGTTGGTTTTTTGAAAAAATAAACAAAAGTGAGAAACCTCTAGCCAGGTTTCTCAAAAAGAAAAGGGAGATGACCCAAATAGATAAAACCATGAATGAAAATGGAATTATCACAACCAATCCCTCAGAAATACAAGCAATTATCAGGGAATAGTATGAAAAATTATATGCCAACAAACTGGACAACCTGGAAGAAATGAACAAATTCCTAAGCACCCACACACTTTCAAAACTCAAACAGAAAGAAATAGAAAACTTGAACAGACCCATAACCAGTGAAGAAATTGAATCAGTTATCAAAAATCTCCCAACAAATAAGAGTCCAGGACCAAATGGCTTCCCAGGGGAATTCTACCAGACATTTAAAGCAGAAATAACACCTATCCTTCTCAAGCTATTCCAAAAAATAGAAAGGGAAGGAAAACTTCCAGACTCATCCTATGAAGCCAGCATTACTTATATTCCTAAACCAGACAGAGAGCCATCAAAAAAAGAGAACTACAGGCCAGTATCCCTGATGAATATGGATGCAAAAATTCTCAATAAGATACTAGCAAATCGAATTCAACAGCATATAAAAAGAATTATTCACCATGATCAAGTGGGATTCATTCCTGGGCTACAGGGCTGGTTCAACATTTGCAAATCAATCAGTGTGATACAGCAGATTAATAAAAGAAAAAAACCACATGATCCTGTCAGTCGATGTAGAAAAAGCATTTGACAAAATTCAGCATCCTTTCTTAATAAAAACCCTTATGAAAGTCTGGTTAGAAGAAACATACTTAAACATCATAAAAGCCATTTATGAAAAGCCCATAGCTAGTATCATCCTTAATGGGGAAAAATTAAGAACTTTCCCCCTGAGATGAGGAACATGACAGTGATGTCCAGTCTCACCGCTGTTGTTTAACATAGTGTTGGAAGTGCTAGCATCAGCAATCAGATAACAAAAGGATATCAAAGGCATCAAAATTGGCAAAGATGAAGTCAAGCTTTCACTTTTAGCAGATGACATTTTATTATACATGGAAAACCTGATAGACTCCACCAAAAGTCTACTAGAACTGATACATGAATTCAGCAAAGTCGCAGGATACAAAATCAATGTACATAAATCAGTTGCACTCTTATACACTAATAATGAAACAACAGAAAGACAAATAAAGAAACTGATCCCATTCATAATTGCACCAAGAATCATAAAATACCTAGGAATAAAACTAAACATTGAGGTAAAAGATCTTTATGCTGAAAACCATAGAAAGCTTATGAAGGAAATTGAAGATAGAAAGAAATGAAAAAACATTCCATGTTCATGGATTGGAAGAATAAATATTGTTAAAATGTCAATACCATCCAAAGCAGTCTACACATTCAATGCAATCCCAATCAAAATTGCACCAGCATACTTCTCGAAGCTAGAACAAGCAATCCTAAAATTTGTCTGGAACCAGAAAGGACCCCAAATAGCCAATGCAATATTGAAGAAGAAGACCAAAGTGGGAGGCATCACAATCCCAGACTTGAGCTTCTACTACAAAGCTGTAATCATCAAGACAGCATAGTATTGGGAGAAAAACAGACACATAGACCAATGGAGTAGAATAGAGACTCCAGAATTGAACCCACAAAAGTATGGGCAACTAATCTTTGACAAAGCAGGAAAGAATATCCAATGGAAAAAAGAGAGTCTCTTTAACAAATGGTGCTGGGAGAACTGGACAGCAACATGCAGAAGAATGAAACTAGACCACGTTCTTACATCATTCACAAAAATAAACTCAAAATGGACAAAGGACCTGAATGTGAGACAGGAAATCACCCAAACCCTAAAGGAGAAAGCAGGGAAAAATCTCTCTGACCTCAGCTGCAGTAATTTCTTACTTGACACATCTCCAAAGGCCAGGGAGTTAAAAGCAAAAAATGAACTATTGGGATCTCATGAAGATAAAAACCTTCTGCACTGCAAAAGAAACAACCAAAACTAAAAGGCAACCAATGGAATGGGTAAAGATATTTGCAAATGACGTATCAGACAAAGGGCTAGTGTCCAAAATCTATAAAGAGCTCACCTAACTCCACACCCAAAAAAACAAATAATCCAGTGAAGAAATGGGCAGAAAACATGAATAGACACTTCTCTAAAGAAGACATCCAGATGGCCAACAGGCACATGAAAAGATGCTCAACGTCGCTCCTCATCAGGGAAATACAAATCAAAACCACACTCAGATACCACCTCACGCCAGTCAGAGTGGCTAAAATGAACAAATCAGGAGACTATAGATGCTGGAGAGGATGTGGAGAAACGGGAACCCTCTTGCACTGTTGGTGGGAATGCAAACCGATGCAGCCGCTCTGGAAAACAGTGTGGAGGTTGCTCAAAAAATTAAAAATAGATCTCCACTGTGACCCAGCAATAGCACTGTTAAGAATTTACCCAAGGGATACAGGAGTGCTGATGCATAGGGGCACTTGTACCCCAATGTTTATAGCAGCACTTTCAACAATAGCCAAATTATGGAAAGAGCCTAAATGTCCATCAATTGATGAATGGATAAAGAAATTGTTGTTTATATACACATTGGAGTACTACGTGGCAATGAGAAAGAATGAAATATGGCCTTTTGTAGCAACGTGGATGGAACTCGAGAGTGTTATGCTAAGTGAAATAAGTCATACAGAGAAAGACAGATACTGTATGTTTCACTCTTGTGTGGATCCTGAGAAACTTAATGGAAGACCATGGGGGGTGGGGAAGGGAAAAAAAAAGGTAGGGAGGGAGCGAAAACATAAGAGACTCTTAAAAGCTGAGAACAAACTGAGGGTTGATGGGGGGTGGGAGGTAGGGGTGGGTAGGTGATGGGTATTGAGGAGGGCACCTTTTGGGATGAGCACTGGGTGTTGTGTGGAAACCAATTTGACAATAAATTTCATATTAAAAAAAAAATCTCTTCTTTGTTCTGGGCGCCTGGGTGGCTCAGTCGGTTAAACATCCAACTCCTGGTTTCAGCTCAGGTCATGGTCTCATGGTTCATGGGTTTGAGTCCTGCATCGGGCTTCGTGCTGACGGTGGGGAGCCTGCTTGGGATTCTCTCCCTCTGTCCCTCTCTGCCCTTCCCCTGCTCACTTGCTCTGTCTCTTTCTCAAAAAATAAGAGTATTAAAATCCCTTCTTTGTTCTTTAAAAATGGAACTCAAAGTAATGAGTAAAGTATTCCTGATAACTATGTTTTTGTTGAAGAATAACAGTGAGATGCTTGAGGTCACTAATGAATTTTTTAATGACATAATTCCAAGTGTGCACGCTTCGTTGCAATCTGAGAGAAATCAGAATGTCAAGAATCAGGGCTTCCTGAGTTACCATAATTTGATGTTTGCGCCCTTTTGGTCATTGGGTGAATTGAGCCCCTTAACCTTCCATGCTGTCTACTGCTGTTCCAAGCAGTAATACCATAGTACCTCTTTTATTTAGGAGTTAGGTAGAATTTGTTTTCATAACCCTGGGTTAATTTTTATATCATTCAGTGCTGCCAGGAGAGAACACTAGAGATTTCTTCGCCATGTTGAATAGTTCTGTTCCTCTTAATTCAGAAAATTTTGAAAGTGAATCTGGTGACAATATTTCTCTTCCATAACAAAAAGTCATCCATTGGAGCTTTTTGGCTTGAACGATTTTACACTGTCTTCACTTTTTCATTGTCATCCAGTCACAGTTCCATTGTCTGGAAACCAAGATAGTTGCTCTGAAACATTTACACCTTCCACCGTTATCTTCATCCTTCATTTCTTTATGTGTCTGGCTTTTCTCTTTGGCCCAAACTGGATCGACTGTTTTTAATGATACAGGGACTGACTATGGGGTGTGTTCTATTGACAATGCTTCTTTGTTTTTTTTTTTTTTTTTTTGTTTTGTTTTTTAATTTTTTTTTTGAATGTTTATTTATTTTTGGGACAGAGAGAGACAGAGCATGAACGGGGGAGGGGCAGAGAGAGAGGGAGACACAGAATTGGAAACAGGCTCCAGGCTCCGAGCCATCAGCCCAGAGCCCGACGCGGGGCTCGAACTCCCGGACCGCGAGATCGTGACCTGGCTGAAGTCGGACGCTTAACCGACTGCGCCACCCAGGCGCCCCGACAATGCTTCTTTGTGACACGTTGTCCAGTGTTTGTTTGGAAAGCCTAGTACACGTTTTGTTTCTATCTTACTTGCAAATCAGGGAAAGGAAAAATCTACAAAGAACTTGAAAAGTGCTATTTTAGTAAACACTTCAGAAGTTTCCTAAGTAAATTCCCTCTATTTCCTGCAGGATTTCCACTGTACACTTGAGATTTAAAGAAAAACAAATCTTTTATGTCTTAGAATATTCGATTTATATGTTATCTACTGAGTGATCTTCTTCTTGGGAAGAAGTCACTAGAGAGAATGTTTTTCTCAGGTTCACTTCTCCCTTAATGAAGTTCATACCAGGGAAGTGAAATCAAAGTCTGAAGAACAGCCTCTGCAGAAAGAAAATGCTCAGCTTAAGATCCAAAAGAATCAGGTAACAAAATTTACTATCAAATGTTATATAAATCACAGAACTGAACATCATTACTTTCTTTTTAAGTTTCTCTTAACTGTGGTAAAATACATGCATTAGAATCTTTCCCATCATAAACATTTAAGTGTACATTTTAGTATTGGTAAATACATTCGCTATACTGTACGTTCTTCTATAGTCATTCCAGCTTCCTCAAATCTGTCTTAAAGTCAGGAGATACTGCATGCATCAAGGATTTGATGCAGAGAGTCTTGACGTCTAATAAATGTAACGTGGAAAAGGTGTTGCATTGGGGGGGGAGAAAACCACACTTGGTAGAATTAGTTTGCTCTGGGAAGGTAAAAAGTGGCTTCCTGCCTTGGGAGTCTTGTCCTTTCTCCTCTCCCCACTCATGGCCACACTCCTGGGAACAGGTGTGCACACTCAAGTAAACTGTTTTATGCTTCATAGGCAGCAAAAGGGAACTGGGGGACAACTGTGATGCACTTAGGTGTGGGAAAGGGGCAAAAGACGCCAAATGGGACACGCTGAAGAAGAATGTCGACGTTCGTGTTGGAATGTGTGGACAAAGAGAGAAGCTCACAGAAGAGTAAGACTTTCAGGAGTTAATTGTTACAAACACTGTTGTAAGAACGAATGTGTCAGACAGCGGGGATAATTTTCTTTCTTTGAGCACATTTAACACCAACCATACTTTTACCATAGTAATCAGTAAAGAATTGTGTTTCTCCCTTCTGCCTTGAAGGTGATCTGCACTTTCCTTCACTTTGTGGAAACCTCAGGGTTCATTTTCAATGTCCTTTACCTTTCAGCCCCATCGTGGCAACATGACTGCCATATGTACATATATTTTTGGTTGAACTCTAGACATTGGGTAGGATATATTGGGAGGAGAATTCAGGTGTACTGTGATGGTATCTTGCTGCAGATGATATGGGAGTTTATGTCTGGTAGGAGATGAGGGATGCCAGCATTACTGAAACCTGTGAACTCAGTTTTCTTTCCTTTCCTTCTTTCCCTTCCCTTCATTCCTTTTCCAGGAGACAATACTCTGAAGGTGGGCAATTCACATCATTTTCTTTTCATCAGTGTATTTTGCATTCTTCTCAACTGATGTCTTTGAGTCAGGTGGCAGGAGTTCCCTCGTGAAGTGTAGAAATGTCCAGTAGGTCATTGTACAGTGTTAATGACACCATGTCCAAGAAAGATGTCTCTATGGCAGTGTCATGGCCCGAGCCTTGATTGAAAGTTCAGGGCTCTTGGGAGAAAGTCAGGAATCCTTGCGTCATCCTTATGTGTTTAGTTGTGATGAGTTGGCCAGGCTTGGTTTTGTACATTGAAAAGAAATACGCTTATGCCGTCCCCATCACAAGCACAAGTCTGAGACTGGGAGGGCACTTAGTGTATCTCATGTGGGCTTTTTATATTTATGTGAGGTATTGATGAGTAGGAATAGAAAGCTGTGAAGAGAAACTCAGAGTTGCCAAAGACTTGCCAGCATGCTGGAGTTTGAGTTTGTTTAGTCCCTTAATGGGGTGCGTCAATGCTTCCCCCTGGTTGTGTGTGAGGATCTGTGCATTTATGGGGAAGGGGAGAGGGGACATTTGAGTCCTGCCTTCAGATTTCAGGGAGGGAAGAAAGGCAGAATTTCACATGGGCTACCAGGTAATCTATGTTTCTTTCCCCTCTAGAAAGCTGGGACTGAAAGAATGGGAGCAGGTGGAAGGGGAGAAGCAGCTCCCCTTCTCCTCTCAGCCGCAGAGGAGAAACTGAAATTAGCTGCAGAAGAGCTATGGATCTACGAGTGAATTCAGCTCCTACCAGCAGCTCACACGATGTCCATTGTATTACTTTGAAACTTTGTACAGTGTTTAGACCCAAGTAGCACACAAATCTATACAAATATTCAGGAGACATTTATTTATATAGACACTTCATGAGAAATGTGACATTTTCCAGATGTTAAGTTAAAAGTATTAATCTAAACAAGTTAAGTCACTAAAGATTTCCTGATCCCTGATGCTGGCCAGACTATGTGGAAATGTGGTTCCTGAACATGTTTCTGGAGGTGCTGGATATGATTACAAACCTCAGGAAGCAGTTTGGTGGAGGACGAATCAATTGACAAGTATGACCATCCTATTTAAGAGACCCACTTGTTGTAACCATGAGAAATAATGATGAAGATACAAGGAAAAGAAGATTTGAGCTTTACAATGAAAGATCCTCATTGCAGAATTAGGGAGCTGTCACCACAGGTGAGGAGACCGTGTCAACGTGGAGCCCCACAGGCATTAAATAATAAATCCAAGATGAGGTAGCGATGGCTTTGAGCTTTCTGTACTCTCCTCCTCATGTGAAATGTGTCTTATATGATCGGATCATGTGTATGAGAACTCAGTTCTTATAATGGGAACCTGGGACAATTAACATCACCCTCAACATGGTACTTCATCTGATGAAAGCCATTTCACGCCCAGAAGAGTAGAAGAAACACAAGAGCAGCTGCAGCAGTCAGAGCTCACCTTCGGACACCAGGTAGCCTGCACTCTGCCCAGTAGTTCTTGAGTGCTTCAGCACCTAATGCAGATGATCATAATGGGCCACTGAATCTCTCCACATGGGTTTTTATTGATGTGCTGACTCTTTCAGATGGCTCTTGGTGAGAAGGTGACTCAGGACAACTGGGTAAGAATGTTTTTCTCTCCTCTTTTCTCTCCTCTTTCTCTCCTCTCTCCTCTTCTTCTCCACATCCTGCCACAGCTGAACGTGGATGTGTTTCTCTCTCCTGGCTCGGGGCTCCTGATCTGGAGAGGGTGGTGGCTGAGCAGAGCAGGGAGGTGGCCTACTTGAAGTGCAGGTACAGGATTTTGACATATTTATTTTAAGGGTGCTGTGACGTTTTTAAAAAGGCTAAACTGTTCGGTGTCCAGTGGAGGCCTGGGTGTGGTAACTCTTAGTGAAACTGATTCATCTCGATCTTCAAGACTGGAAGTCATCCAAAGACAGAGGCTTCCAGAGGAATTCAGGAGGCACAAACCAATGGCAAGAGGACCTGACAGGGAGATCCCTTCATGGAGAGGTACGGAGCACATTGTGAAATGCAGTAGTTTAACTTCTGCAGCAACATCTGCACAATTGGCTTATTGTTCCCATGGTTGTAATTGTTTGGTCTCCTGCAAACAGTCCCAGGTGGTTACTAGAGGACAAAGTTGTCTCACAGTGGTGACAGGACACTGTTTCCCTCAGATGCCCCAGCCAGCAGGGCTCTTTGGGTCTGTCCCTTGTGAGTGGTGTAGCTCACGCCCCTCCAATGACTGTGGGCCCCCCTACAACCTCCCAGTTACAGTTAACTGGAGAGTGGGTGCTAGAACGGATGTGGGTCAGCCCCCCTTCCACCTTGAGACAATGTTGAAGGATTTTTCTTTTGTTTCACATGAATAATGTGAACAACAGCATGAATTGGAGGCTGTATGTCCCAATGAGCTTTCTTGATTTGGCTTTTGGATAAATGCTCCATAGAAAATACACTTTCTGTAAAGAAAGCAGACATTTATTTACCTCTGTTTGGAGGTCCCTTTATTCTTTAAAAGTTTTTTTTTTTTTGTATTCTGAACTATAGTACTCCATTAGTAAAGTAAATCCTTGTGAAATTTCACTCCTCTAATGTTATTTTATTAGTGTAACTCTAAAACTTTGCAGGTCATTCCACATGGAATTAACCTTTCCCTACCTCATTACTATAGTATTAGTCTCTTCAAGGCAATTTCTGTTCATGAATCCTCACATAATCCCTTGTCATATACATAAGGCAGATGATGTAGACAGTAAACCACTTCAAACACCCCACCCATGCCTTGTAGAAAAGGACAGTGTGCTGTTCATGCTGATGTATACTGACATTATCCTAACTAAACCATTCTTATTTTCATTTTTAATCTGATAAATTGTCATTTCCCATGATGTGTACTAGGAAACCCTTCTCTTCATGTTAATTTCCAATGAATTGAACCCTGACCTGTCCACAGTTGGTTGATTATCAAATATCCAACCAAAACCTTCTAGTGCCTTCCTCAATGCTTCCCTGAGTCCCAAGGAGCCACCTGGGCCATGTGGAAAACCCTCTGTTTCTGTGAAGGGACCTGATTGTAGGAAGGTGGAGGAAGGCACAGAGTTGTTTTTTTTTTTTTTTTTCCACCCAGTCTATGCAAGTCAGAAGAAACCTCCATCCCTTCTTTGGCCTCTATCACATGCAGAACCTTGTGCAACTTCTGTGAGGAACAAGAATTCTGTCCCTACTATGGACACAGAGAAGGTCAAGGGAAATGATGTGACCATTTTCAGTTGTAGCTCTCTCTCTGGAATCTTTTTCTCTTTATACAGACTTTCTCCTGGTCTTGTCTTTAGGTTGTGTGTTCTGAGATATATCTATGGTCTTATTTACTTTACAAAGAGTAAAACTCTTTCCCAAGAGCCTATGGGCCTCTCTGTTCTTAGCTTGTTGGTCATCTTTGGTGGTGCCTCCAGCAGCCATAAGTGTTTAGAGGCTGGGGACCATAGGGAAGTCACTGTGTGTTTGTGGAAATATGAGGAGGATGACATCTCACTGCACACTTACGTCTCCTGGCCTGGCTCACTTCTTCCAGACCCCCTTTCATGGGAATGTTCCTGAAAACTGAAACAGTAGTGTTGTTGTTCTTTTACTCCTTTTCTATCCAGAGTTAGTCGCCAACCTGTTTAGAACATCGATTGTAATTCTCACTAACTGAAAAACATGAAAAGCCCAACTTTCTGAGAGGTGCGTATCAATTTTGAATGCTCTTATTCGAAGGTTATTTTTTTCTAAATTTCATAATTCATCAGTTTTCCCATCTCTTTTGGGAAATGTGCTTTTGCAAAGTCATTGCAGCTGTTCAGTTAGTAAAAATATTATGAATTCTCAGGGAAGACACATTTGCAGTAGAAAATGTACACTGGAACTGAAGGAACAGAGAGTGAAAGTCAGGTCTGATGTGCCAGTTTCTGGAAAAGAGCTGAAGCCATGTTCATGTAACCAGGTTCTTTTATGGCCTCTGTAGCTGTTATAGCTGGCATCTTCTATTCATACCTTAACTGTCTTTTCCATTTTGATATCAGAACATATTCATTTTAATTCTGTCATTTCAAATTCCAAAATATTTTTTGGAATGGGAAAAAATGAGTCTGTGTGTCACAGTGTACGTAAAAATTCGGCATTACCTGTGAATTCACATATTATCTATAACTTTTCCTAACTAACTCCTGTAGGTGGCACTGTTCCTGCAGAAAACACTTTTCCCAATTCCCCTTTAGGGATGTCATCTCCCCAGAGATCTCTGTGGCTTCGGACAGCAGGTCCAGAGAGGGAGCCAGGTAAGCAGAGGCTGCCAGCAGGACCTTGCAGGCAGACCTGGTATCAACTCCTGCTTCACCTTTTGCAAGCCTTTTACCTTCATTCCTCTTAGAGCCTGTTTCCTTACATTTAGAGCAGGGTGTGGCTGGCCATCCTTACCTTGCAGAGTTCTGAGAATCAGAGCTCGGGCATGAAAGGCCTGTAGAAGGTTCTCTCATGAGTCTCTATGGTGAAACCACTCATAAGAATTAACTGGAGACAGACTAAAGATTTAAATGAATGCTATGAAACCATAATTCCCTGTCCTTCTATCTGCTCTTAATATGCCAAGATGGAGCTGTTGAGGTGGTAAAGGGCTGGGTGGAGAATAGTCCTGGAAATAGATGCCTGTGTGTGTGGAACAGACATTCTTTAGTAGTCTGGAATTATCTATCTGATCCTCTAGGACCGGCCACTTCCTTCCTCCATTTGCAGACACAGCCAGTACCATGCATGCTGTCAGAAACTTACTGTCTTGGTTTCTCAAACTCCTGTAAGGTCTAGGTGGGACCCAGTGGGAAGGGTGGAGTTTTGCGGCACTGATGCTGCCCTGTTGAAACCAGGTGGAAGGGAAGGAGACAGGCACTGTTCCTGCTTCATCGTGGTTCAGCTATGTTAGCGTTGGTGTTGGTGTTGGATTTCTCACCTTTTACCCTAACATATCTCAAAAGTTTAATATCTGTCCTGCAGGTCAACATGGCTGCCAGAGCATTTCCTTCTTTCCCAGAAGTGCCCTCCATGAGGTACCCATGGGCTGCCCTTTATGACCATTCATGAGCTCTGGACCACCCCCATATTCTCCATCCTGGTGGTCTTTGGGACCTCACCCTCCATCTCCATCTCCACCTCCACCATTTGGTAAAATGATCTGAATAGTAGAAGTTGACTTGTAAAACACATTTTATCTATTTTTTCTTGTTGAGTCTTTGGGGAAGATGCAGTGATGGCATCACAGGGCTTTCAGGTCAGCCTGACCGAGGGCATTGTAACATTCTTGGGACATGCATGAAATGGGCTGTTTTTTCCACATGGTCAGCTGGGCAGCAAGTGTCTCTTACAGAGAAGAAACAGGCCTTATACAGGTTGACAGACATAGCACTCTTTAGGATGTAGCTTGTTACAGAGACCACATATTGGGCTCTCTGAGGGATGAGACATGCCCCTAAATTTATTTATAGCTAGTTGAGACCTGAGCTGTTCACAGTTGCTTGATCAGTTATGAAAACACCTGAACCAGGGCCCTGTGGAATCTCCCTCAAAGGTCAGGGTCAGATCTTTTCTCTTGACTATAATATTAGTCTAAGTCCATTTCTATTCAGAGATAGTTATATAATACCTGCTGACATGTGGAAGGCAGCTTATAGATAAGCTGAAAGATTGAACAATTCCCCTGGAGCCAGACAAAACACACCCATGCTCTTCTGTTGAGGATTTATTGATGTTATACACCAATTGAGACTCTCATTTTAATTCTTATCTATAATGAGATGGTGATTTATTACCCCTAATGTATATTAAGAAATGGCTGTTTTGGTGACGATTTCCAGATTTCTATTTGAGCTGACCTGTCGAAAGTTATTTGACTAATTAAGAAGAACAAGAACCAGGGCCCTATGGTTTCTTCATTAAGATGATGGGATGGATCTCCCCCTTATCGTCGGGGTCACCTGAGGCTTGTGGGTTACTCTCTGCCTTTCTTCATGGTCCTGAATGTGGGGAAGAGTTTAAGATGTCACAAGATGTGGTGTTTGTTTGAATTCTGCATAGTCTACTAAAATCAGAATACACTTCCATCCCTTCTAGAGCCTTTAGCCGATCCAGAAGCTCATGTCACTCCCAGGAGTCACAACAACAAGCACTCTACCAAAAATGCCAAGAAGGACCAGGAAAATTCTGGGGCCATTTTCAGTTGTAAGTCTGTCAGGACACCCTCATTTGTGATCCAGCATGCTCTCCAGCCTTTTCCCTGTTTTTTGTGTTGTGTGATATATCTGCCTGTTTCTATTTGCCAAATGCACATCCTTAACCCAAGAGTCTACAGACTTCTCTCTTTTCAGCCTGTCACCTTTTTTCTGGTAAATTTAGTGGCCAAAGGAACTTAGAGATTGAGGACCCTATTGCTTTTCCCATGTGTTCTGGAAATAACACCAGGAAGATAATACTGCACTCCATACTAAAGTCTCTAGGCTTGTTGACTCCTACCATACCGCCTCTCTGTGGGATCAGTGTTGTTGTTATTTTCCTTTTTCTGGTCATGCGATTACGTGTTAAAGCTATCTGTTAATTGGAAATGTGAAAAGACGCCCCTCTATTTTTATATTGTGTGCCTTGTACAATTTAGAGTGGTCTTAGACAAAGGTCATTGTCATAACTCACCACCTTCACATCTTCGTTGGTAAATGAGCTGTTTGGAATCCTTCAAGCTGTGCCTTGGGTAAAAATGTTTTGAACACAAGGTCCTTCACTTGTGTTCACACGAGCAGGTTCTGTTGTGTCTCCAATCTGTTTTAGAGCTGATACCATCACTCATGACACATCCCAGGGAATTGATACCAAAATCAAAACATGTTCACATTAATTCTGTTACATGAATTTCTTCTTTTTTTCCCATATGATGTATTACTCTGTGTCTTCATAGTGTGCTCAAAATCAGAATTCCTTGTTTTTTTTTAATATATGAAATTTATTGTTAAATTGGTTTCCATTAGAATTCCTTATGAATTCAGATAAACACATGCGGGCTTAGTAGACACTGGTAAATAATGTGTTTGTCACAGCAAACACTTTCTCAGTTCCCCTGCAAGACTTCAGGGATCCTCAACTCCCCAGTGGCCTCTTAGGCCTTTGACAGCACTTCTAGAGATGGGGAAGACCCCTTTCTCAGGGAGGGAACAGAGGGGGCAAAGTGAGGGGCCAACAGGCAGAACTTTTCCCCAGTAGTAGCTGTGATTTTTTTTGTGCAGAAAGTGAGCTGTGTATTTGCACTCAATTGTGTGTGTGTGTGTGTGTGTGTGTGTGTGTGTGTGTGTGTGTGTGTGTGTGTTCTGAAGATGCCAAAAACAGAGTTTCTACAGTCACTGTAGTGGAGGGATGCAGGGTGATCTTGGACATAGGTGTCTGCCTGTCTGGAATATGCTACTTCATTTGTTTGGACTTACTTCTTTTAATCCTCTAAGATGGGATCATTTTGTTCTCCATTCTCAGACATGGGCAGGGATATGTGGTGTCAGTAGTTTAGCCTCCTGCATTTATTTGCCTAGGCTGTAGGTGGTACCCAGTGGGAGGACAGAGTTTTCAGGTAGTGATGCTACTCTCTTGGATCCTAGTGGCAGAGAAGGTGGCAGGTGCTGACCCGTACTTCTCTGGGTTTCAGCTGCTTTGGGTGTCCGTTCTCTTGTCTGGCATCTGAACGTAGCTGTCACTTCTGTTCTGCAGGGCAGTGTGGATCCATGGGGACATCCTCTTTTAACTGGAAGATTCTGCACACCCTACCTACCCTAGAGGCCACCCTACGGGCTCCTGGGCACATCCACCTCCTGAACCTTGGTGGCCCTGGGGACTACCCTAAACCCCTCCACCTGCACCACTTGGTAAGATGATGTGAGCAGTATGAGTTGACTTTCAAAGCACATTCATCTGATTTTTGTTGTTGTTGAGTCTTGGACAAGGTGCAGAGGTGTTACTACGGGGCATTATAATGCAAGAGAAATGTGTCTGCCGCCATTACCACATTCCTCGAGTGTCTCATGATCCACATATCATCTTTGTGTCATTTCCCCCACTCTGTGTTGGTACATATGTCTCTTGTGGAGATGGAATGGGGCCATATACAGAAAAGCAGGCATGGCGCTTCAGCAGATGTGTGCCGTACACAGTCCATGTGCTGGGCAGTGGGAGGCATGAGGCTCAGCCTAACGTATATCTATCCAGTTGAGCCCTGACTCATCCACAGTTGTTTGATGAGTCAAGAAAGCACCTGAACCAGGGCTATAACAGGTCTTCATCAAAGTTTAAGGGATGGTTCCCCTTCACCTTGGGATCACCTGAAGCATGTGGGATACCCTCTGCATGTGATTTGGGATGTGACTGGGCCAAAGAGTTTAAGTTGTTTGAGGAATGAGGTGATGGTTTTTGTTTTTCGTTTTTCGTTTTTTGTGTTTTTTTTTTTGTTTGTTTCTGTACAATCTACTCCAATCAAAATAAACCTCCATCCCTTATAGGGTCTTTTGCAGATCCAGATTTTGCTCCCGTGATTAACAACAAAACTGACTCTACCACAAGGACCAAGAAGGACAAGGTAAGTGTGTGGACATTTGCAGTTGGAACTTTTTGTGGAAACCCTTATTTTTCTGTTCAGCACTCTCTCCTGGCATTGTCTCTGTTTTTTGTGTTGTATAATATATCTGCTTATTTTTCTTATTTTCCAAATGCACAACCTTAACCCAAGTGTCTACGGGCTTCTCTATTTTCATCTCGTCAACTCCTTGTGGTAAGTTTAGAAGCCAAACATGGTCAGGGCTGAGGACCTGAGGGCTTTTCCAGTATGTTCCTGGAAATAACCCAAGGAGGATGACACCACACTCCACCTGGAAGTCTTCTGGACTGCCTCATTTTTTCTGCACCTCCTCAAAGTGGAATCATTGCTCTTACTGTTACTTCCTGTTCTGTTTTTGTCTAGGGGATTAACGTGTTCAGAAAATCCGCAGTTATCCTTATGGTATGAAAATGCAAAATACCTTCACTCCAACTTTATTTTTGTATGTGTCATTTAGAGTGGTCTTAGACAAAGTAAATTTCATACCCATCACATTTAGCCTTTTCTTTCTTTCTTTCTTTCTTTCTTTCTTTCTTTCTTTCTTTCTTTCTTTCTTTCTTTCTTTCTTTCTTTCTTTCTTTTGGAAATGTGCTATCCGGAATCCCTTCACATGTGCCCTGGGTATAAATACTCTGAACTATCAGAGGTGACATAATTGTCCTAGAAAACATGCATTGGAACATGAGTGGCAAAGAGAGAAAGTCCATAATTGCCTGCATTGTAATTCCCCACTGTTTCCTTCGTTTGTGTTCACATGAGCATGTTCTCTTGTGTCCTGTGTCAGTGTTACAGGTGAAACATGGAAATGTACAGCAGAAACAAAAGTGTGTTTGTGTTAATTCTGTTATTTAGAATTTCAGCTCATTTTTCCAGAGGACACAATTACCATGAAAATTGTACTGTACTTAAACTGAGAAGTACCATTGCATTAAAATAAATTACCTAAGCCCAACTAACATGTATAAGTGACATGTTTCTCTAAGAACATGACTTTCCAGGTTCTCTGCATGACCTCAGTATCCCCATCACCCCATGTGTCTCTGTGCCCATGGATAGCACTTCCAGAGAGGAGAAGAGCCCATTGTCGGGAGAGAAGCAGATTGGGCACAGGCAGGGGCTTAAAGGCAGATCTTTGAGCCACAAGGGCTATGATTCCATGTGTGGAGACTGGGATTGTCATTCCTTCTCATTCTGTAGTTCTTAACATACAAATAAGCAGCCTCTGTGGTAGAGGGGGATGAGGGGTGGTGGTTGATCCTGGACTTAGATGCCTTCATATCGGGAATATGCTATTTTATTAATTTACTCCATATTCACTCCATGAATCCTTTAGGACAAGAGCCCTTGCTGTCCTACATTTGCAGACATGTGGAGACCCTAGTTCCTTCCCATAGCCTCTGTTCCCCACCCCCAAAGCTCTCAATAGAACCCAAAGTATGGGTAGAGTTCTTTTGATGCCGATGCTGCCCGCTAGGAACCTGGTGGTGGGGAAGCTGGCAGGAGATGAGCAATGGTTCTTTAGGCTTCCACTTTTTGCCAGTGTTGGTACTTGGTTCTGTCCTCTGAACATAGCTTTCATTTCTGTTCTGCAGGCCATTATGTATGCAAGAGGGCCTGATCCTTTCCTAGGTTTGCCTTGCAAGCTGTACCCCATGGATCACCCTTCATCACCAGTCATGGGCTATGGGCCACCTCTAGCTCCTCCAAGTACTCAATTTGGTAAGATGACCTGAACTGGATGAGTGACTGATAAAGCGTATTCATCTTCTTCGTGAAAGACTTTGTGGGAATGACGTAGAGATGGTTGTGAGGGCTTGGCAATTCAACTGCAAACCTTCCTGAGGACAGTGTAATATGAATCCAAGGTTTCTCAGGACATAGGTACGATGGGCTTTGCCATTTCCCTGAAATGAGGTGAGGTATAGGTTTCTCTTGTCAAAAAGAAAGAGGATTTTTACACAACAGTAGACGTATCAGCGGTACTGGTGTGTATTTTACAGACACAATGTTGTGGGTTCTGTGACAGATGAGACGCACCCCTAACTTTAGGTGCCTCAGGTGTCCTGTGTGAAATGGGGCACATGCATTATATGACACAGAACTTGTGGTCACCATAATGGAAGCAGCATGGAAGGAATGGGGGAAACTTGAATCACACGGGAATAGAAAGTAAGTTGTGGACGGCAAGCAGAGTTTGAGGAGGTGCAGAAGGGAGGGTGTTGGGGTCAGTAGGATGGATTTGGAGGCCTTTCATGGCAGGGCCCACGGCCTGGGCAGGGAGCATGAGGATATCTGCAAAGAACTGCTTCACTGGTTCAAGCACAGTGTACAATGCAGTCATCATCTCTGGAATGTCAAGGTTACCACAGTGCACCCAGTTCATAATCTAAAAAGAAGACTGTTGTTTCCTTTGGTTTTCTGAAGGGTCTGCACATGTATGAAAGAATGTCCTGGAGATTTGGTAACTTAAACTTGGTCTTAGGAAATGCTTGTCTGCCTAAGTTTGTGTGTCTCAGTGAGACTAAGTGCGAAGATAGGTTGTAGATCAACTGAACGGCTTCCTTGGCCTTCAGCCTGAGTCAGATTCTTGGGGAATTCAGGGTTGAGGAGGAGCCGCCCCTGCTGAAGTCCGGTCATCACACTCCTGCATCTGCTGTCACCACCCTGCCTGTGGGTTTGCATCTCCCGAACTTCCCTCACAATTTCCTGAGGCTTTGCCTGTGTTCCTGTTGGCTCAGCTCTAACACCAGCTCTCAGTGGGGCCATCTCAGAGCCTGAGATTTGTAATCTGAGAAACAGGGACAATGTTGGTTTCTGAGGTCAGTACGATGAAGAGGTGACAAGCACATAAGGAATTTGTAAAATGTATGGGATGAGTGGGCCCTCACCCTTCTCAGGGTATAAATGTATATGCACACAGAAGATCATCTACAGATGTTCATTCAGTTTCATGCAACTGAGAGTATAATGCCTGAGGCTGAGAGATTGGCAATCACTACTTCAAAAGATACGGCAAAGACCCCAGTGTTTTTTTCTATGAAAATTCAGGTCCTATTTTACAAAGAAGAAAAAGATAACTGTGATACTGTGTACATTCAGGAATCTATGTCTAAGATTTAAAGACAGTCATCTCTTTGACTTACAGGAGAATTTGAAGTTTGAAGAGGACCCCGAACTGCGACAAATGGGCTGTGGTCATGTAATATATTTAGAAAAGTTGTTGATATACGTATTTGACTGAATTCTTTCCCTGACCAATCCTGTCCCCTCTATTTTGTCTTTGCTCGTTTCCCCTGATAAACCCATCACAGTTCTGTGTCTGTGTCAATATCTGCTTCCAGGAGGACATAACGGTCATTCTATTTTGATGTATACACAGTCACAAACAGTTAGAATCTACAGTAATAGGGGCAGAAGATAAGTCACTCTTTGAATTGTATTGACTACACATGTCCCCTGGTTCCTTCTGGGGTGGTAGACACAACTTTCCTCTAGATCTGGTGATGGTGGCATTCACTCCTCAATAGGTACTCTCAAGCACACGGTGCCTGCTAGTCACAGTGGTGTGTGGTGATCAGCAGGACAGCTGTCAGTCCCCACAAAGTGGCTGATTCCTGATTGCAAGAAATGGGTGAGGAGTCAGCAGTGTCTCTGGTAGAACAGTGAGGAAACCCTGCATTAATCCAGATGTTGTGGACTTTTCCCACCTACCAGCTACCTCACAGTAGCACCAATCCAGGTGGGAGCTGAGGTAGACTTATGGTAGTAGTTTTTGGGGTAACACTTATGATGTCTGGTATTCCTCCCAGTGTTTTTTTTAATTTTTTTGCAATGTGTTTATTTTTTGAGTGGGAGAGAGACAGAACACAAGCGAGAGAGGGGAAGAGAGAGAGAGAGGGAGACAGAATCCAAAGCAGTCTCAGGCTTTGAGCTGTCAGCCCAGAACCCAACGAGAGGCTCAAACTCACAACCCACGAGATCACGACCTGAGCTGAAGTCAGACACTTAACCGACTGAGCCACCCATGTGCCCTTCTTCCCACTGTTTTCTCAGTGAGGGATGGGCAGGGCAGAGGTTGACGACATGATACCCTTTCCTCCCTCACCACCAAGGTGGGGTTGGTTGTAAGCATCTGGCTCTTTCCAGGTCCTCAAAGCCCATGCATAATGCCCCCGAGGCCCTGACTCCTGCTGGGCCCTCCTTCCTCCCAGGTTATGGAGGCAACCAGCCTTCCATCAACTTTAGGGTCATGGCTGGGCCACCAGGGGGTCAAGGTCTGGCTGTCCACATGCTTCCCAGGAGTGGCTTGGAACAGCAATGCTGCAGTAAAGGTCAGCATGAGCAGCTTCTGTAAACAGGATTCTCATCCACTGCGATCGGGGCCTGGGCTAAAACATGACAGGAGAGAGGGGGACACAGGATATGTGGTGCCCTGCTTCTTGGCCAGGGCTGCACAGAGCAGAAGGCCGAGGGCCTGGGGAGAGGCAGAGAGACAGGCAGGGAGAGAGACACTGAGTCAGTGATGGGGGAATTGGGCATGTCCGAGAGAGTGAGAGGAAAAAACAGAGGGAGACAGGAGTAGAGAGAAGCAGAGACAAAGAGGAGTCAAAGAGGAAAGGATGGAGCTGGTCACAGTGTGTGAGGGGGTGATGGGCCATGCAGGAGGGGCTCTGTGACGATACTCTTAGTGTTGGAGGCAGAAAGTGTGGGAACCCTGGGCATTACAGTTCCCTGAATGCAAGGCTCCAACCTCACTGGGGCAACCTCTGTACAGGCCATTGCCCCTGGGAAGATGGGTGCCCCTCATTTTGCCTGGCGTGTTGGGGCCCAGTCTCAGTATCGGTCATGGAGAGAAATGGCTTGAGGCAGAGTGTGCAGGTCATCAGCAGGTAAAGTCCAGAGTGTGCCCCATGGGGAGGTTACCATCATCTGTCTCCCCCACTGCTCCCAGTCCCTACTCCATTCCCCCGTGCTTGAGCACGACCTTCCCTATGTTCCAAAACCAGGCGTCAGGCATTGTGCTGTCCCCACAGCCTGCAGCCTGGAACTTGCAAAGATGGATTATTGATCTCAACCAAAAGCTTTTGAGAATAAGGTCTGTATTCTCCTTCTGGACCGAGTTATGTGCAACATAGTAGTGAGTTGCTATTCTTACATCTACTGCTGATCTCTGGATTCTGGATTGTAAGTGAGCAGTTTAAAACACCACAGCCTTCTCTTACATGAAAGGAGAAACCTATGTCTTCACCTAGACTTCCTCAGATTGTGAAGACATGGCAATTATTACTCGAAGGCACAATTATCTACCTATGAGTCTGATGGAAACTATTTCATCCATCTTCACCCTGAAAGCATTTTTCATTGAAAATATTACCCATATAGAGGCAGGAAATTCATAACAGATGTGTAGCTCCCTCTGGGTATGCATTCTGACCTTGTCACATTTGTATCATCAAACACATTATTGACAACATGAAAAATAAGCTGTCAACATCAAGATGGTGACATTAGAGTATGTGGTATAAATGGAATTTCATATGTTCTCAATTAGAAATAATTTTTTAGTGGTGAAGGAGAAACTTAAAGTTTTGTCAAATTTTATTGACATATAGTAGACACACCATGTTGTATTAGTTTCAGGTGTATATCATAGTGATTCCGTGTGTATACATTATGCTCTCCAGATACCTAGACAAGTGTAGCTATCATGTGGAAGCATGCAACACTTTCTTACAGGATTGACTATATTCCATAGGCTGTACCTTGTACATCATTACGTATTCATTCCATAGCTGGAAGCCTGTATCTCTTTCTCAAGGGTGTCAATTTTTTATTCAACCCAAGTATTTTTGTGGTAAACGCCACTGCCTGTGGTTCATTCAGCATGTGTCAATTTGCGTTCTGTATTTCTGGGAATGCTGCTTAAAGCATTATAAATGAGGGGCACCTGGGTGGCTCAGTCGATTGAGCGTCTGACTTCAGCTCAGGTCGTAATCTCACAGTTCGTGGGTTCGAGCCCCGTGTCGGGCTCTGTGCTGACAGCTCAGAGCCTGGAGCCTTTTTCAGATTCTGTGTCTCCCTCTCTCTCTGCCCCTTCCCTGCTCATACTCTGTCTCTCTCTGGTTCTCAAAAATGAATAAATGTTAAAAAAAATTTTTTTAAAGCATTACAAATGATATCATGGCATCAGGAAATTCTGTTTCATTCTTCACTCACTATACAGGAGAAGGAAAAGATTTCTTTGTGTCCCAGGCCCTGTCACTAAGACCTTTCCCAGTCTGGAGAACAGGCCAACTGGACCAGCGGCACCCTCAGTACCTCCAGCTGAGCTGCCATGGCCTCGAGCATTGCAGGCATTCCGGCAGCCGGCAGAGGGCGCATGCGCGCGCGTGCGCACCAAGCCCAGGGAGGGCCTGGTCTTCTGCGTGCTCAGTGATGGCGGGAGAAGGCGCTTGTTAGGTTTTTCTGATCCAGTGTGCCTCAGATCTGGAAAGGCTTCCTTGCTTCTGAGGTCCCAGTGCCTCTGAGTGTGGGCAAAGAGCCAGAGCTGCGCTTCCAGCAGGTTCCACCCCAGGCAGGGGGACACCCTGGAGGCTTCCAACCACTTGGCATCTCCTCAGTGGTGGGGCTGAGTAGTGAGCTAGGGGGCTGGGTGGCTTCCCCAGAAACGCGGGATGGTCAGTGAGCGGCACAGTCCCTTGCATTTTCTGGGGTGTTCTGTGGTTTGTTCCTCATTTCCCCTGCCGCTTTGTGAACAAGATGTATTTCGCTGGGGTTGGTTTGTTGCAGGTTCAGGCTTGTTTTGGGGGAGAAATCCTGACACAAATTCGGAGGAACAGGAGCCGCATTCAGTTGGGAAGTGAAGAAGCCAAATGTTGACTCTCAGGACCTTCTAGAAGAATGAACTGGGAACCACTCTCTGGGTCCTGACGGAACCAGAGCCCGAGGTAAAAACGCAATGTGCCCTCCACATCATACATGCTTTTAGTAATGTTCAGTGGGGATTTTTTCCCAAAAATGTTGTAGTCGTTGAAAACAACTGAAAAACTGACAGGTAAGTTGTGTCAGGAACCTCCCGTTATTTGAATGTTCAATATTATTCCTGCAACAGAATTTGTTACAGTTGTCCTCTGTTACAGTCTTCGTTGGAAGGAGTCTCATCAATAATATCAAAAACATACTCGTTACCTTTTCCCCTTTTCAGTTGAGATTTGGCATGTTTTCTGATTTCTCATGAATTCATGAACATCTGAAATACTTTTAAATTGATTGCGGTTTTTACTAAAAGCTGAATCACTG